>NC_056739.1:799648231-799850731 GCF_019279795.1 Protopterus annectens | reverse complement strand
ATCTATGGCTTTGGTGACTGTTTCAAAGAAGTCAACCAGGTTCAAAAGGCAGGATCTGCCCTTGACAAAGCCGAACTGGGTAGGATCTAGTGTCTGTAGGTCCCAAATGTCTTTGTTTATGAGCTCCATGATGATCCTCTCCATAGCCTTGCAGACTAAGCTAGTCAGGCTTATGGGGCGATAGTTTCCAGGGTCCATAGAGACTCCACCTTTGTGGAGTGGGACCACTGTTGCTGTACACCATTCTGTGGGCACATATCCTGTAGTGAGGCTGAGATTGTATAGCTGTTTTATTTGAGGGATTAGTTCCTCTTGTAGTTCATGTAGGAAGCTACCTGGGACGCATACTGGTCCCATGGAAGCAGTGTTTTTTGCTTTGGAGAGGGCAGCCTTCACCAGAGCATCTGAGATGTTTGGGAGGCAGCCCTCTGCCGGGATAGATACTTGCTCTTTTGGGGGGGGGGTGGAGAAGTTTGCACTGAACCTGTCTGCCAGGATATTGGCGATGTCTGTGGGTTCAGTGTATTTTTTGTCATTTTAGAATCAACTCAAAACAAGTCTGGGAGTTGCATCCCAGGTTTCTAACATAACTGAAAAAAGCCTTATGATTGTCTTTGGTGTCCTGTGCAATTTTTCTCTCAAGCTGGCCTTGGAGGATTTTATGAGGGATCGTAATTTTTTGCTAGTACTGATCAGAGATGCCTTCCCTATTAGGGATTTTGCTCTATCATGTAGTAGCTTCCTCCTTCTGTTGTACAGTTTATTTATGGAAGGGGTCCACCAGACTGGACGCCTGCCTTTGGATGATTGGGTCTTGGTTTTGTTTGGGATAGCATGATCCATGCATTCCTGGAGATGTCCGTAGAATGCATTTATATAGGATTCTGCAGTTTGGGCTGTAGTTTCCACTGGCCCTGGGGCCTTGAAGGATTCCACTTCAGTTTTGAGAAGTGAGAAGTTCGCTTTTGAGAAGTTTTTCACTGTGGTTTTCTGGGCTGGGGGTGGGGTCGGGATGTGGACATCCAGTGAAATTAATTTATGGTCTGATCTTACCAATGAGGGATATACTTCTGGTGTGGAGCATAGAGTCCCCATGTTGGTAATGATCAGGTCTAGTATGTTGCCCCCTCTTGTGGGAGTGGTGACTAGTTGTTCCATAGCATTTGAGTTTATAATTTCCAGGAATCTTTGGGCCAAGGTGCTGGGGCTTGAGTAGTGCACCCAGTCAATGTTTGGGTAGTTGAAGTCACCCAATATAATGGTGTTCGGAGAGATCTTCATGTTCTCCAATGTTTTCAGGAAAGCCGAATGGGATTCCTGACTTTGAGAGGGTGGTCTGTAGGATGCTATAAACTGAAAAGCAGTTTTGACCACTGTTAGTTGCACATGGATGGTCTCTGATACTTCATGCAATGCCACTAACCTGGAGGTGTGGATATCCTTGATAAATATGGAAACTCCCCCTCCTTTTGTGGTTCGGTCTGGGTTTTGGGGCCGAAAAGCATGATATGAGGTATAGCCTGGTAGTGCTGGGGTGCTCTCTGGAGCCTTGAACCAGGTTTCTGTCACTGCACAGATATCGATGTTCTCCATACTGAGGAGAGCTTCGAGTGTGTGCATCTTGAGGTTAAGACTTCTGGCGTTTAGCAGCATTACCCTTAGTTTCTTGTTCCTTGTGCTGTCTATGGGGTTGGTTTGACTTTTGAGCCTTGCCTAAAAAAGGCACTATGGGGGTGGCAACAGCCTTTGCCAATATCCGAAAGCCCAGTGGTGACAGGTGCAAGCCGTCCCTAGCGAAGCAACGTGGCTTTGAGCATGTCATCCCAGGCTGACAGAAACTGGATCCCCTTTGAATGACACCAAAATTTTAGCCAATTGTTAAAATCGATCATTTTGTCTTTGTACTGTGGCATCATTCTAGGTGAGGGTAAGATGCTGCTCAAGGTCAGGGTCATACCAGCCTGGGCTACATGATCAGAGAGCTCCTCTATGTCTGTTTTCATGTAGTCCAGGGAGGTACATCTCAGGTCATTCACACCAGCATGTACAATGACCAAGTCATATTTGTATTTGCTTTGGAGTGACCTGAGTGCTTGCGTTATGTGTCGGATCCTAGCACCCGACAGGCAGCTCACCGTGACCTTCTCTTTATTCAGCCTGGTGAGCAGGACGTCAGTGTGTCTGACAATAGAGTCACCTATAACAAGAGTATCATGTGTGTTATTCAGCCTTAAGGGCTGTGGCTGCTTGGCACACTGACTTTGTGGGTTATGTGTTGTGTGTGTTTTGTTTTGAGGTAGCGTTTGCTTGGATGTCTGCTTTGGAGGTCTCTGTTGCTTAGGTAGATTTTTATTTAGAGCCTCCGAGTATGTTTTTGTGTATTTATGTGTTTGGTTCGCTGATGTGGTGGGACTATGTGATACTGGAATTGTGCTGTGTGAGTTTACCTTCTCCTCCTGACTGGTTACACCAGTTTTGAGATGAGAGAGCTCAGCCTCCAGTTTGGCTAAATAGTTGCATCTCTCACATATATTTGAACCTGTTTGGAGGAGGAGAGGGTTGTCCGTGTACATGAGACAGTTGTAACATTGCCTCAAAATTCCCAGATTCACCAGCTGGACTGGAGAGGAAACCATTGACTGACCTTTGGACATGCTAGAGTAATAGGGAAACTGAATTTAAGACGGACCAATAGAGGACAGGGTAATCGTAGCGAGTATAAGAGTAAGTAGTGCTTATGGTTTAATAGTGCTAATTTGTAGGATTATTTAATTGGACGAGTGAGGGGCCTTAGAATGAGAATATGGTGTTTAAATTGAGAGATAGAGCAGTTCTAAGGGAAAAAGTGAAGAGCAGACTTTGTGGAGCCAGAAATAGTTTAAACCCAATTAGGCGGCGCTGCCCATTGTTGCGCTATGCTCAAAAACGCGCAAAACCGCGCAAAAGAGGGTTTTAAGAGAGGAAGATGAAGGAGTTTTGGAATTGACCCAAAATGGCCAATAAAACTACAGTTTCAAGTCAGTAACCACTCCCACAGGGGCAGGCAGGCTGCTCAATGTTTTTCACTGCCACTGATCAATAGAGAGACTTTCCTTTAGCCCAAGCAAAAAATGGCCTCACAGAAACTTGCAAACAGTTCAAGAACAGCAAGCCTGTAACTGAACTTTTTTAAATCTCAGAAAAGTGGGAAAAAAGCAAGATTTTTTTTTGTTTTTTTTTTTCAGAGATAGCAGAGGTTAACAAGTATCAACAAGTTATAACAGTGCAGTAAATGACCCCACACAAGAGTGCTAGGCCAAAGACAGATAAAATGCAAGTTTTGAGAAAAAAATGATTTTAAAAATAAGTGCAAACAGGAAATTCAGTAAACCGCTCTAGGTTGTGCTCTAAATACAGTTACTAATGCAGAAATCAAATTTAACAAGCCAGAAAATGCTCAAAATAGGCGGCTATGCAGAAAAACTTAGCAAATAAACAGAGGAAAAATACTTAAAGTCTCAAAAGTGGCTCCTTTCTTCTCTCAGCTTTTTCTCCTCTTGGTGGGTGCTTCACCAACAGCCAACAAGCCTGAAAAGATGCCAAAACCACGAGGCAACCAGGTTTTAAGAGAGGAAGATGAAGGAGTTTTGGAATTGACCCAAAATGGCCAATAAAACTACAGTTTCAAGTCAGTAACCACTCCCACAGGGGCAGGCAGGCTGCTCAATGTTTTTCACTGCCACTGATCAACAGAAAGACTTTCCTTTAGCCCAAGCAAAAAATGGCCTCACAGAAACTTACAAACAGTTCAAGAACAGCAAGCCTGTAACTGAACTTTTTTAAATCTCAGAAAAGTGGGAAAAAAGCAAGATTTTTTTTCTTTTTTTGTTTTTTCAGAGATAGCAGAGGTTAACAAGTATCAACAAGTTATAACAGTGCAGTACATGTGAGATAACCGAGATATTATGAGTTATAACAAGATATAACTGTCAGTGTCAGACAGTTCATCTAGTAGTCTCAGCTGAATGGATTTCAGTTAATTCAACTTTGGTGAAGCATATGCATACGCTTAAGCTTATAGAACTTATATATGTTTAAGGCTATGTGCTCTGTATTATCCAGAGTGTATGGGTTATCTCTGTGTATGGCATCCCTAGGTTACATCATATGGCTTATCCCACGTATATAACACCTCATAGCTACATACTTTAGGTTATTACATGTAGTGTAACCTTAAGGTTATGCATTCTTGTTTATCCTTGTGTAACCACTCTGATTAATACATATTATAGATTATTACATGTGTATGGCTACATGGTATAGGGTATCTCATGTGTACCACTCTCAGTAATATGTATTATGGGTTATTGCATATGTACGGCTGCATGCTATAGGTATCTCATGTGTACCACTCTCGGTAATATGTATTATAACACCTCATAGCTACATGCTGTAGGTTATTTCATGGAGTGTAACCTTAAGCGTAATACGTATTATGGGTTATTGCATGTGTACGGCGACATGGTATAGACTACCTCATATGTACTTCACTCAGTAATGCATGCTATGGTTTTTACATATGTATGGCTACATGGTATGAGTTATGTCATGCGAACTGAGTTATCCCCTGTGTATGGCTACATGGGATAGGTTATCTCACATGTACTGCACTCAATAATACATGCTATGAGTTACCCCTTGTATAGGAGAACATGGTACGAGTTACGTTACATATACTGCACTGCTGTGGGTTATATTGTAACAGCTACATTGTATGATTTATGTCATGAGTGCTCAACTCAGTAATATATGTTATCTCATTTGTAAAGCACTCAGTAATACATGGTATGAATTATTCCTTATACATGTCATGAGTTATGTCATCTGTACTGCACTGCTGTGGGTTGTCACATATGTACGGTTACATGGTATGAGTTATGTCATCTGTACTGCTGTGGGTTATTCTATATGTACGACTACAAGGTATGAGTTATGTCATCTGTACTGCATTGCTGTGGGTTGTTACATATATATGGTTACATGGTATGAGTTATGTCATCTGTACTACACTGCTGAGGATTATCCTATTTGAACAGCTACTTCATATGAGTTATATCAAGTGTACTTAACTCATTAATATATGTACAAGGTTACAAGGTATGAATTATTGCACGTGTAGTGCAACCAGTAATATATGCTAGGAGTTATCCCATGTGTATGGCACCTCAAGGCTACATGAGCTATGAGTTATTTCGGGTCTCTGTGACCCGAACAATATACTCTATGGATTATTCCATGTGAGGGGCATTCAGGGCTATATTTATTTATTTTATTTAACTGGCATTTGTTTACCGGGAAAGTCCAATTGGGTGGGTGCCCATTTTCAGCTGAGGTCCAGGAAGAAACGCTCCAAGGAAAAAAATAACAAAATTACATTGATTACATAGCTTGTTACACAGCAATATTGGACATTTAGTACAGACCAAGGAATTCACATTAATGAACAAAATAAACTTTCTACATATATTGGTTAGAACAAACTTGCAAATAAGTTACATACATTAGATTACCATAATACAGGTGGGCATTAAATTATATGATACACGTAGAAATATTCTACTATTTAGTTAAAGAGCTCCCTGGTCAGCCTCAGTAAGAAGCTGTGATCCCTGATAAAATCCTCCAAAGCTAGTTACGAAAACAAAATTGCCACTGATTCTAAAGACAACCACAAAGCATTCTATAGCTATGTCAAGAATCTCAGTGGCAACACTCAGATCTGCTTTGAGTTACAGCAAAATGGTATTAAATATACAGACCCAACTGATATTGCCAACATCCTGGCAGATAGGTTCAGTGCTAACGTTACCCTCCTCTCACCCCCTAAAGTGCCCATCTCTATACCGGAAGAATGCAAAGTTCCTGTAATCACGGCTGCACAGGTAAAAAACACACTCTCCAAAGCCAAGAACACAGCATCCATGGGACCAGACAACATCCCAGGCTGCGTTCTACACAAACTACAGAACAGACTGGCACCCCACCTAAGTACCATGTTCAATCATAGCCTCACCTCAGGCTGTGTGCCTGCTGAATGGTGCACAGCAACGGTTATCCCACTCCACAAGGGGGGAGCCACCACGGACCCTGGGAACTACCGCCCCATTACCCTGATGAGCCTGGTCTGCAAGGCTATGGAACGTATCATCATGGAACTTATAAACAAAGATATTGGTAATCTCCAAACTCTGGATCCCACCCAGTTCGGGTTTGTAAAAGGCAAATCATGTCTCCTAAACCTGATAGACTCTTTGAAGCAGTCAACAAAGCTGTAGACAAGGGTAAGGTGGTTCACACAGCCTATCTAGATCTTGCGAAGGCTTTTGACACCATCCCCCATTCACTCTGGAATTATAGATAAACTCACTAAACTAGGTATAAATCCCTATGTCACAAGATGGGTTGCCAACTGGCTCACTGACAGAACCCACACTGTGAAAGTAGCAGACTCCAAATCCGACTTCAGACCAGTGACAAGTGGAGTACCACAGGGTTCAGTCCTGGGTCCTCTCCTGTTTGGTATCTACTTCTCTGAAGTACAGGCTAACACAGAAGGTCGTTGGCTAATGAAGTTCGCAGATGACTGCAAACTAGGAGCCATAATTGAAACTCCTAACGATGTGGACATCCTACAAAAGGGCCTTACTGAGATAGATGCCTGGTGTCAAAGCCATAGCCTCAAGCTCAATGCCAAAAAGTGCATTGTCATCCCCTTTGGTAAAAACTCTGTACCCATGAACTACAACATAGGCAGTAGTATACTTAACACTGAAAGTGTGATAAGAGACCTTGGGACACAGGTGGACAGTAGTCTCGCCTTTGATAATCACATTGCCACAGTAGTCAGGAAATCCTTCTATGTGGCACACCTCATCACAAAAGGTTTCTCATCCAGAAAAAAAGAGGTCATTGTTCCCCTCTACTCATCACTCATTAGACCCATTATAGAGTACAATGCCCCTTTTGGTATGTACCTCACAAGACATCTACAACAACTGGAAAGGCCGCAGAAATACCTCACAAAGAAGATTACCAACCTCAAACAGATGCCCTACGCAGACCATCTCAAAAAACTCCAGCTTTACTCCATCGCATATCACCTATTCAGAGGTGATCTCTGCCTAACATACTAAGCTATGTCAAACCCAGAGCTGTTGGACATGCTCCACTTAAAGAAATCCCAATCCATCCGAGCTACATGCTCTAGGGACCTAAACCTTGTCATCACATTAAACAGAACATGTCGGAGGGATAGATTCCTGTCCCAGAGACTTCCCATACTCTGAAATAAACTACCTATCTATATCAAACAAAGCTCCTCATTAGCACTCTTCAAGAAAATATCTTGATGATTGGATGGGAAATAGGAAATTCACCCCAGGGATCACCTCTGTGGCTCTGCTCGACAGTGGCACAGGAAAATAATTTTCTTGGGTGGCAAAATCCAGGGTACGTTTTTGGCTGGGCTTGTATAGGCTCCAGGGCTGATAGCCTAGTACCTACCTATGAACCTATAAAGGAGTATAGTTATAGAACCTATAAAGGAGTATAGTTATAGTGGAGAGCTTATTATATAGGACTTATAGAACAGGGTTGAGGAAGGAGAGGAAAGGAATTACAGAGGAAGGAAAATGGATGGTAGGAGCAGTGTGTACAGAGTATATCGTGGGGTAAGGATAGGGAATGGATGGTAGGAGCAGTGTGTACAGAGTATATCGTGGGGTAAGGATAGGGAATGGATGGTAGGAGCAGTGTGTAAACAGTATATCGTGGGGTAAGGATAGGGAATGGATGGTAGGAGCAGTGTGTACAGAGTATATCGTGGGGTAAGGATAGGGAATGTATGGTAGGAGCAGTGTGTACAGAGTATATCGTGGGGTAAGGATAGGGAATGGATGGTAGGAGCAGTGTGTACAGAGTATATCGTGGGGTAAGGATAGGGAATGGATGGTAGGAGCAGTGTGTACAGAGTATACCATGGGGTAAGGATAGGGAATGGATGGTAGGAGCAGTGTGTACAGAGTATATCGTGGGGTAAGGATAGGGAATGGATGGAAGGAGCAGTGTGTACAGAGTATATTGTGGGGTAAGGATAGGGAATGGATGGTAGGAGCAGTGTGTACAGAGTATATTGTGGGGTAAGGATAGGGAATGGATGGTAGGAGCAGTGTGTACAGAGTATATCGTGGGGTAAGGATAGGGAATGGATGGTAGGAGCAGTGTGTACAGAGTATATCATGGGGTAAGGATAGGGAATGGATGGTAGGAGCAGTGTGTACAGAGTATATCGTGGGGTAAGGATAGGGAATGGATGGTAGGAGCAGTGTGTACAGAGTATATCGTAGGGTAAGGATAGGGAATGGATGGTAGGAGCAGTGTGTACAGAGTATATCGTGGGGTAAGGATAGGGAATGGATGGTAGGAGCAGTGTGTACAGAGTATATCGTGGGGTAAGGATAGGGAATGGATGGTAGGAGCAGTGTGTACAGAGTATATCGTAGGGTAAGGATAGGGAATGGATGGTAGGAGCAGTGTGTACAGAGTATATCGTGGGGTAAGGATAGGGAATGGATGGTAGGAGCAGTGTGTACAGAGTATATCGTGGGGTAAGGATAGGGAATGGATGGTAGGAGCAGTGTGTACAGAGTATATCATGGGGTAAGGATAGGGAATGGATGGTAGGAGCAGTGTGTACAGAGTATATCGTGGGGTAAGGATAGGGAATGGATGGTAGGAGCAGTGTGTACAGAGTATATCGTGGGGTAAGGATAGGGAATGGATGGTAGGAGCAGTGTGTACAGAGTATATCGTGGGGTAAGGATAGGGAATGGATGGTAGGAGCAGTGTGTACAGAGTATATCATGGGGTAAGGATAGGAATGGATGGTAGGAGCAGTGTGTACAGAGTATATCGTGGGGTAAGGATAGGGAATGGATGGTAGGAGCAGTGTGTACAGAGTATATCGTGGGGTAAGGATAGGGAATGGATGGTAGGAGCAGTGTGTACAGAGTATATCGTGAGGTAAGGATAGGGAATGGATGGTAGGAGCAGTGTGTACAGTGTATATCGTGGGGTAAGGATAGGGAATGGATGGTAGGAGCAGTGTGTACAGAGTATATCGTGGGGTAAGGATAGGGAATGGATGGTAGGAGCAGTGTGTACAGAGTATATCATGGGGTAAGGATAGGGAATGGATGGTAGGAGCAGTGTGTACAGAGTATATCGTGGGGTAAGGATAGGGAATGGATGGTAGGAGCAGTGTGTACAGAGTATATCGTGGGGTAAGGATAGGGAATGGATGGTAGGAGCAGTGTGTACAGAGTATATCGTGGGGTAAGGATAGGGAATGGATGGTAGGAGCAGTGTGTACAGAGTATATCGTGGGGTAAGGATAGGGAATGGATGGTAGGAGCAGTGTGTACAGAGTATATCGTGGGGTAAGGATAGGGAATGGATGGTAGGAGCAGTGTGTACAGAGTATATCGTGGGGTAAGGATAGGGAATGTATGGTAGGAGCAGTGTGTACAGAATATATCATGGGGTAAGGATAGGGAATGGATGGTAGGAGCAGTGTGTACAGAGTATATCGTGGGGTAAGGATAGGGAATGGATGGTAGGAGCAGTGTGTACAGAGTATATCGTGGGGTAAGGATAGGGAATGGATGGTAGGAGCAGTGTGTACAGAGTATATCGTGGGTAAGGATAGGGAATGGATGGTAGGAGCAGTGTGTACAGAGTATATCGTGGGGTAAGGATAGGGAATGGATGGTAGGAGCAGTGTGTACAGAGTATATCTTGGGGTAAGGATAGGGAATGGATGGTAGGAGCAGTGTGTACAGAGTATATCGTGGGGTAAGGATAGGGAATGGATGGTAGGAGCAGTGTGTACAGAGTATATCGTGGGGTAAGGATAGGGAATGGATGGTAGGAGCAGTGTGTACAGAGTATATCGTGGGGTAAGGATAGGGAATGGATGGTAGGAGCAGTGTGTACAGAGTATATCGTGGGGTAAGGATAGGGAATGGATGGTAGGAGCAGTGTGTACAGAGTATATCGTGGGGTAAGGATAGGGAATGGATGGTAGGAACAGTGTGTGCAGAGTATTTCATGGGGTAAGGATAGGGAATGGATGGTAGGAGCAGTGTGTACAGAGTATATCGTGGGGTAAGGATAGGGAATGGATGGTAGGAGCAGTGTGTACAGAGTATATCGTGGGGTAAGGATAGGGAATGGATGGTAGGAGCAGTGTGTACAGAGTATATCATGGGGTAAGGATAGGGAGTGGATGGTAGGAGCAGTGCGTGCAGAGTATTTTGTGGGGTAAGGATAGGGAATGTATGGTAGGAGCAGTGTGTACAGAGTATATTGTGGGGTAAGGATACGGAATGGATGGTGAGAAACAAAGGTTAGGATAAAGTATAGTAGTGAGGAGTATGTGAACCTGTGCAAGGGAAATAATAGGTAAGGTGAATCAGAGGTAGGGGAATGGTAGGCTATGCGTTAGGTTAAGATTGAGCACTGTAAAGGTGAGGTATGCTAAGTAAAGTCAGAATGAAGAAAGATTTGTGTTACTGTAGGGGAATATGGAATGAAAGGATATAAGATTTGCTGAGGGGAGAGAAGAGATTAGGATAGTAAAAAGAGTGTTGTAGAGTTCTAGCTGAGGTTCACACAGGGTAGAAAAATATTAGTGTGAGGCTAATGTACAGAAAGAATGGGATTTAGCCAGGAGTAGAGCATGAGCAAAGCCAGGTGTTGATCAGGTGAGTCTTAAGTAGTTTTTTGAAATGTGTGGGATTAGCTGCAATTAAGATGGGTTGAGGGATAGTGTTCCAAATTCTGGAGACATAGTTGGAGTAGACAGTAACACCAGCGCTATTGTTGGATTTTGTGACTTGAAGTAGAGATTTGTTTGAGGAACAAAGGACCCATTTGTTAGCATAGGGTTGAAGCAGATTTTGGAATGCAGGGCACTTATCTGGTTGGTTATCAGACTGTGGGCAGTTGTAAGCTGGGTATAGGTTAAGTTGTGGAGTAATTCTAACCAGCTGATCTGTCATAGGTATCATAAGTTATTCCCATGTTTTTACCACTCAAGGCTACACAACATAGGTCAGCCCCTGTGTATTGCATCTCAAGACAGCTAACAATCCCAGAGGGCCTTTTTAAGTCTATCCATTTTTCCCAAGGTGTGACTCAAACCTTTACCTTTTGTATGTAAGGTAAATACCTTAACCATTATGCCAACCCCCAACCCCCTCTCTCTAAGGCACATCAAGCTACATGCCATGGGTGGTCTCATGTAAATGGCACATCAAGGCTTCATATCACAGGATGTCCCTTGTGTATAGAACATCAAGGCTACACACCATGGGTTATATCATGTGAATGACATCAGTGCTGCATACCCTTCTACATCTAAACCAAGTCTGTAATGTGACCAAATCAAGTTTTATTTATTTATTGCATTTGCTTACCAGGATAGTTGAATGGGCAGAATGCTATCCCTTTTCACTGGAGGCCCAGGAAGAGCAACAACTTACAAGTATGAGAAAGTAAGAAAATGTAATCAGAAAAGAAATATATAATTTTAAGATTTGACTGCATTAATGTTTTACTGTCTTCTTCTCACTACCATGCAAATCAATATTCTAAATAGTTAAAAGGTAACAAGGTTACAGCTATGTTTTACATTTGTTAAAAATGTAATTTAAAGAAGGCTGATGTGACTGGTGAGCAAAATTGGTTGTTGATTGCCAATTAAAAGATATGAAAGAAAATGACCAGACTCTGTAAGCTATGGGTGTTTCTTTGCTGACTTCTAAAGAAATCATTGTCACTGCTGTATTGCCCTACGGGGAGCATCCATCTAAGAACTCTTAAAAAAAAGCAGGTGGCATTGCTAATATGTAGATCTCAACAATTAAACACCTTCAACATCAAGCCAGCGCAAGGGAAAGAAGAATTGGCAGTGTCTATCCACAAGTTGGGCAAGTGCTAGAAGAACTCTCTGGAAGGGATGGGAATAAGTGTCTGACACCTGCTTGCCATCATCAAGACAAAGAGTGCTAGCAGAGTCAGTTTTGTTTCATTTATTAGGATTTAAATTCTAAATACTCTGCAATCTAAGAAATGGAAAATAATACAAGGTATATATAACAGCACCAAGGATAAGACCACTTGAGATAATTGTGACGACCGTGCCCTGGCCCAGCAATCAAGGAGCCTCAATCCTCACCACTAACACCAGGGAGGTTGTCTCCTAGAAGAGGAAATTATAACTAATACACACAGTAAAGTACAATTTCCCTTAAGTGCACACAGAGATCACAGTCAGTCTGGGGCTGGTTGCTCCTTTGCTCACCAGGTCCCCAATAAGACTCCCCACTGACACAGATATAGGGTCCAGGTCTCAGCCTAGCTGGGCAAGCTAAAACCTCCAGTACCCTCTCTGTCCAACCAGTGTTCCGTGTCCCTACCAAGTAGCTGATGCACCACACACACACACTTTAAGATAAGTATTTATACAACTTCACAGACACTCCTGGGAAAGGCTGACACAGATTCTCCAGCTGTGCCCCTTTACCCAGACCATACAGTAGTAATCCCTGCCACCACCCAGCTAATAATATCAGCTACTAAAAGGCCCTTAAAAGGGTGTCCAATTATTACTGTGCAATATTATTATCCAATTGGTAATGTGACTATTCAGTCTAGGCTTAATTTGGAGTGACTTAGACAGTAAAATCTGTAAATATGTAATATACTTTAGAGGTTAAATTATCTCTACATAAACTAGCCACAGGTAAAGGTTTTAAAATATTTAATAATAAATAATTAAAACACAAGACAAAACTACTACAGTAAATGCTACACAAGTTCAGAGATCACACAGAAACTTAAAACAATATCGTTGGAAAGATCTGATTTCAATGGAAAATAATTTGTCTTTCTTCTAAGTTTAACTATTCCTAAGAGAAATCACAGTGCTATTATCTTACTTACATAAAGAGCAAGCAGTGCTGGGTTAGATGTCCAAGATCAAAATGCTTACAGTCTCTCACTGAACAATAGTTTTTAAACACTAACCAACAGCTTTGCTGAGGCCCTCCCTAATTACATTAGTTTGACACTTAGGTTTTCTCAGGCCACAAACTGCATTATTTAGCAAGCTAACACCTGCTCATTAAACTACAATACAAGGCATTTCACATATACACTCTAGCGAAAACCAGAGCAATAAAGCACCTTCCACATGTAAATTCTGGCCCTTAATTTTAACCTTAAAACAATGGGCCTGAAACCTTCATCCAGACTTACTGGAGCTGACTTGTAAACATCAAAGAAATTCATAAGATCTTTTCAGCTTCAAAAGACACATTTGAAATGCTTGGCTTGGTTTTCCTTACAGCAGATGTCAATGTTGCAACAATCTTGAAGTTCACATTTTACAGTGTTTTCTTTCATTTCAAAACACAAGCCTGTATTTTACATTTATTTATACAGTTGATAGAACTATGTATCAAATTCTATTTGACTAAGCTGGCAGCCTTCGTCCATCTTCCTCCAGTCTTCACAATAACCATAAGTTAAAATTAAAAAATGATGTATGAAATCTACATTAAAGTTTTATCCCGGGATTCATGAATATCTTTCTTACAAAGTTGATTACTTAAGGGACCTCCTAAAGGAGGTTTCTGATTCAGTTACTCTGCTCAGGAAAAGTGGTTCATTCCATAGAACTAGGGAGTAGCCTTCGCCCATCTTCCTCCAATCTTCACAATAACCATAAGTTAAAATTAAAAAATGATGTATGAAATCTGCATTCAAGTTTTATCCCGGGATTCATGAATATCTTTCTTACAAACGCTAACCAAGAAAATATCCTGTATTGCAACAATACAACTCCTGTAACAAGCACAAAGCAAGTCCAAATGACAGGATAGCTGGATTCAAAAACAGTTAGTTTCCTTTATTTCCACAGTAAAAACGGAGATGGAAGAACTAAGGTTTAGCGCTTTCATCTAGATAACTAGACTTCTTCAGAACATAAAACATAGAATCACTCACAATTATATACGTAAAAAAGCCCGCCTTTTACATCAATTATTCAATTATATATGTCATTGTTTACAAAATTTAAAAGAAGAGGAGGTTTTTATGAGATATTACGATTGTATATCTCAATTGTTAAAAACACAAAACTAAAATATCCAAAACATTTAAAAACTGGAAGACTAGGAAACCTACAGTCATATTAATGAAGTTTTGATAGACTATATAACTGGAATATTACTTGCATATTATAAATTCAATAAATTCTTACATCAAGCATATGTCTATACACATGATATTCTATGTATCTTTTTGAAAATATAATATACATATATAATTTTATGTATATATAACAAACAGTAAATATAGAAGAATGCAGATAAACAATGCTACTAGAACTTCTGTCAAGTCATTTCTTATATTGTCTAAAGCTGTCAGTCTAAGACAAATGTACTAGCCTACTAACATGCAGTCTTATAAAAATAAGAGATTCTACACATATAAAAATTAAATAATAATAGTGATAATAATAAATACACCATCATACTATTGGAAAAATCATGTTGACTAATAGGCTATTGGATAATATGTCCTAACTAGGGGTTTGGTGGGGATAACTTCATTTAATCCAGGGGGTGTAGCTACGTCAAGTCGTAACTACCATTTTATCTCCTTTTCACTAACTGTGGCTTTGATATTTCCCCCCCTGGGGTTAGGTGTTATCACCTCTAGTATAGCAAACTTGAATCCTACACATCCTTAGTTGTTCATAATATGACGGGACAAGGCGTTGTTAGTCCTGTTTGTTAATACAATATATGTGGTCATATATTCTGTTTTTAAAAAAACGATCAGTCTTCCCTACATAATAGCTTTGACATGTGTCACATATAGCCAAATAAATCAGATGTTTCGTCAAACAATTCCCATGCCTAAATGTAATCCTGGTGTGTGTAACATTATTTAAGGTGATGTTTGTACCTTCAAATATGTATCTACAATAGTTGCAATGTCCGCATTTTTTTGTCCCTACTTTTTTTACTTTATCCAATTTATAATGATTATATTTTATTTCTATAATTCTTTTCAAACTATTGCCTGCTTTATAGACAAATTGTGGTCTAGGAGGTACCTTATCTTTTATCATTGGGTCACTTGTTAGTATATTCCAATTTTTAATAATGATATCCTTTACCTCATTTGTATGTTTTCCATATTTGACTATGCAGGCTTTCTTGTAATTATCACTGTTAACATTTCTCTCTTTCTTATTTGTTATACCAATTCCCAAGAGGGGTGTATATTTTTTACCCCATTCTTTTGATACGTATGTAGTAATATCTCTAATCATATCCACTGGATAGCCTTTTTCTTTAAATAGTCTCCCTATAAAAGACAATTCCTTTTCCATATCTTCCCTTACTGATGTCATTCTAGCCGCCCTTATACACTGTCCTTTGACTATATTGCGTTTGACTTTATAAGAATGTGCACTTTCAAAGTGTAAATATCCATTACTATATGTATCCTTCCTATGAATTTTAGACTGGAAGGATTGCCCATCATTGTATATATATACATCCAAGTAATTGATACCCCTACTGTCAAACTGGTATGTAAACTTAAGGTAGCTGGTCGTACCATTGATATAGTCTATAAACCTGGTCAGCTCTTCTGAATCACCAACCCATAATAGGAAGATGTCGTCAAGGTAACGGACATATGTTTTGATGTAATTCATCCATATGGAATTATGAATGAATTGCCCCTCCCAATCCAGGAGTACTAAATTGGCATACATAGGGGCACATGCTGCCCCCATCGCCACACCGGTGTTTTGTCTGTAGTATTCTCCTTCAAAATAGATGTAATTATTATCAAGTATTATATCCATAAACGAAGTCAGTAATGAGATTTCCTCTTGGTCCAATCCACTGTACTTACATAAGCTGTTGATAAAACTATTGATTCCTTCATTCTTAGGGATGCATGAAAAGAGATCCTGTATATCTATCGTCACAAATATTACATCAGGACTCCATATATCAGGCTTAAATATTCCCCAAAATTCCCATGAATCCTTCATAATGTGTGTTACTGTATTATATATATGCTTTAATCTACTGTCTATGATTTTACCAAAATTGAAGGCTTTACTCGCACTCCCTGATATGATAGGTCTAAATGGGGGGTCAAGGGGATTTTTGTGTATCTTCGGGATCCCAGTAATGGTTGCCAATATAGGAAATTCAACCCTTAGATATTTATATAATTCTTCGTCTATTCTATTATCCAGCAGATATTCCTCCAAATAGGAATCAATTCTGCTGTGTACTATATTTACTTGATTTAAAGATGATACCTCATATTTAGAGGAATTATTTAATAATTCAAACATCTTACTACTATATTTTTCTTGATCATACAGTACTATGCCTCCCCCTTTGTCTGCTGTCATAATCCTAATGTTGTGTTCACAAAGTGTATCTATGATAGAATGAACTTGTTGAGATAACAAATAATCACTTTTTTATACTTATACTTATTGTATAATCTATAGATTTCTTTATTAATCACATTTTCAAAAGCTTCTATAGTTTTGGCCATAGGGGGAGTAAAGGAACTCCTTTTTCTTAATTCACCTGTATGGATTAAATGGGGTCTACTATCGTGAAAGAACACCCCAAGATTTAATTTTCTGAGGAATAATTTCACCTCTACTAAAATATCAAGTAAATCCAAAGATTTGTCTGGTATATATTTTATCCCTTTGGTAAATATTTGCAGGAGATCAGGCTTAACTTCATATGTACTATAGTTATAAATTTTCACCTCTCCTGTAGTTGAAGTAGTATTGTGGGTGGTCACCTCACTTGCATGCTGGTTACCATCCATTACATATACATCATTTTGAACACCGTTTTCATGGGGTAAAAGTATCAAGTCTCCTGCTATTTCCTGTGTCTGTTCCTTTTGTACTGTCCTTTCCCCTTCCACTTTACTGGCTGCCATTTGTTGTTCTCTCCTTCCTCTAAAAAAGTATCATCATATTTATGGTTGTGAAGGACATCTCGAGTCCTATTGTTAGTATTGTACCATATACTCCCTCTCTCTTTTCTAATATTCCATCTGTAAGCTGTCCCTTGCTCATATTGCTGCATATCTCTCTCAATTTTCTTACGCTTTCTCTCAAATATTTTCTTACTGTTGTTCTCTGCATAGTCATACTGTTTGTAATATAATTTCTCCCATTGGGAGAATAAAATATCTTGTATTAAACTATCCATACTTTCAATCTCACTCATTAAAATACCCAATTTCAGGTCATTATTGTTCACAATGAATTGCATAAACTGTTTACCAAAATCATTAAACATATTGTTGCACTGTTGTATATTGTCTGCATTCATCTCAATACCTATGGGTTCTTTAAAAAAACGTAAACCCATAGGAACAATATCATTTTCCATACACTTGCACAGATATAAATTGTCAACCTGTAATGCTTTGATTTTGGTAAGTTTATTTCCAAAATCATGTATCATTTGTTTTAACGAGGTATAATACTTCTCGTCCTCTTTACGCTTGGTTTCTACACTATTTTTTCCACCAAAGTCAAATGGCACTTTCATAAATGCCTCAACATTGTAATTGTTCAGTGTATCGGGCTTTCCCGGACAATGACACTGATGTACAGTACCTTTTTGTGTGGTCTAAACAGTCACACTAGCTTTATCCTTGGTAACGTATGTTCTTTCGGGCGGATGTCGTTTCGGTTTGGCCCCCGAAATTAAGTATATATCCTCTTCTAGGTTTCCTACCGCAGCTGAAAAGTTAAGTGGGCTTCGTTGTCTGTCCGTTGATTGATGCGCATCTTTCCTCGGCGTACAGCTCAACAAAAATGGAGACGAGGACCTCCTCTGTCCGTTAGGGATTTCCTCATCACTCGCTTGGCCAATGGAGGAACGAGATGACGCCATCACGTTGTTTGTTTTCAATTGGACTGGAATTTTAGATGATCCAGACGATGGTGTGAGTAATTCTATTAGACGGGTGAGTTCACCTTTGATAATAGCCATCTCCGAGTATAACTTGTCCACTTCCTCCCTGGTAATGGGAGTACCGTAACCTGAAACATCCTGCAATGAATCCATACGAACGTAACAACTGCTAACCAAGAAAATATCCTGTATTGCAACAATACAACTCCTGTAACAAGCACAAAGCAAGTCCAAATGACAGGATAGCTGGATTCAAAAACAGTTAGTTTCCTTTATTTCCACAGTAAAAATGGAAATGGAAGAACTAAGGTTTAGCGCTTTCATCTAGATAACTAGACTTCTTCAGAACATAAAACATAGAATCACTCACAATTATATACGTAAAAAAGCCCGCCCTTTACATCAATTATTCAATTATATATGTCATTGTTTACAAAATTTAAAAGAAGAGTAATAAGTTAAAATTAAAAAATGATGTATGAAATCTGCATTCAAGTTTTATCCCGGGATTCATGAATATCTTTCTTACAAAGTTGATTACCTAAGGGACCTCCTAAAGGAGGTTTCTGATTCAGTTACTCTGCTCAGGAAAAGTGGTTCATTCTATAGAACTAGGAAGCAAGCTAGATAAAAACATCTGCCAGAAGATTCAATCTTGGTTCTGTAATCAAGTAGTGACAGTCACTCACCTGATGACATGAGTAGGTGATCCAGGAGATACAGGATGCCAGAATGGTTTTCAAATAGGTAGGACCCACATTGTAAGGGGGTGGGAGGGTGGCCTAATGGTTAAGGTGTTTGCCTTACAAACACAGGGTGCAGGGTTTGAGTCTCACAAGGGATAATTGGCTAGGCTTAAAATGGCTCACAAGGGCAGTTAGCTTAGTACTAATCTATGAACCTATGAATCTAATCAACAAATTAAGCTTGTGATCTTAAAACAGATTGAACCAACACTAATAGTTATCTCAGGTCCCACATAAGTAATACGACAAAATTTAGAAAATCTTGTCAAAGATCATAGTGTACACAATTCTGAACTCAATGCAGATGGAGAAGGTCTATGTCTGTTAGCCTCTAGTAAAAAATGCTGGAGAAGGCCTGGCAAGATGTACGTGCCGAGAATAATGAAGTATGTAAGCAAACGTTTGCCAAGTCTACAGAGAGACCAAGGTATTCAGTTTGGGTGATACTCTTCACACAGAAATAAGATGATCAGACAACAACTGTTGAAACCTGGCTCCTTAAGTCAATTATTACCGTAAGAACATAGTGTTACCACCTGTCCCACTTTGCGAGGGACAGTCCCTCTTTGGGCAGTTCTGTCCTGCGAAAAAAATCAAATAATGGCAAATGTCCTGACATTTTAGGACAAAAATATTTCCAAGTTTTCTTTAATAGTTGCATACAATAGTTATTTTTTTATCTGAAACGCCTAAATGTTATATGAAATAGCATAAGCAACTCAAATGCTACAAGAATAAGCTTTTATTTTGGCAAAAAAGTGAAGTTCTATATTTTGTCCTGTAAAATCTGACATTTCTGCAAAAAATGTCCCACTTTGGGTATTTGAAAAGGTGGCAACCCTATAAGAACATTAATATTTGCTGAGAACTTTTGCTTAATTACTCCCAACAAAACAGAAGAGAAGTTAGAAGTATGTTATGAGTAGAGAATAGAATGCATAAGTGATGTTTCAGTTTGCATAGGATTGATCTGAACGTGATCTTAACATAACATCCAAATGAGGAGGAGTCAATCCCAAATTAATAATGTCATCTGGTCCTAAGAAAAGGAAAGTTGAAGGTCATCTGCAAAGCATTAATACTGAATTACCAGCGATACTTGGAGCGGGAAACAATTCCCTGCAAGTAAATTCAGCAAGTGCAACTTAAGGAGTTTACAGTAAGCGATCCTCCTTATTTCTAGAGGCACCTGTGTTGACCTCTCCCTTTCTACAGCACGCTCTCTTACAGACGTGTTCATTCATTCTCTAAATATCTGCTTAAAACAGTAATTCAAGGTAGGGAAGATGCGCTTCACGTGAAAGTGTCTATGAAAAGTAAGGTTTTACTGGAGCAGTAGCATACAGATGCAGCGCACATTTCAATCAAAGCAAACATCTCAGGGAATGTTATAGCGGTCTGTAAACTTGTAGGAAGGGGGTGGAACTATTTTACAGTTTGTTTGTCTTTTGCGATAACTGGTAAGTCAGCATACCTCTCATCCTGACCGCGTAAGAAATCTGGACAAAGCCAGAGACAAAGGGCAAAAAATAAGGGTATATTTTAAATATTGCTCCTATAAACATAGAACGTTACTAGAATAACAGGTTTTGCATTATTATGTATTTTCTGAAGGATATAAAGTCAGAAACTGAAATGTCTGTCATTATTTAATATTACTTGCTGACTTCAATCCTCAACGATTAGCCAGAAAACCACAAATTTTATAAGGAGCAGATGAAAACATGAGGCAAAAATCTGGATAGTTCAGTGGTATAAAAGACAGCAATATAAGAAACACTACGTAATCGTAGTCCAAATGGAACTGATGCTCTCTGTTCATATCATTGCGGAGTTTCCTGCCATTATAACTCAACGCGATATTCAGTGGCGGACTTAACATTATTATTTTTCTATTGTTGATAATTATTTAGATTGGGACTCATCTAGTTTGGTATTTTAGATTCCATGTTCTTATTCAGTTAGAATTTACTCACCAGATACATTGGACTGCCCACCATGGCCCCAACTACTCCGGCCACTGCTCCAGCCAAGGTGCTCTTCATAACGCTCACCTGTCCATTTGTATGGATGTAGCCGGTGGAGTCCATGATAGAGTATGACCCTAGTCTAATACCATTCATAGTGAATTGGTACAGCAGACCAGGCGCCAGCCCCCTCTGCAGTCCTGCCAGCCCCTCTAGTTTCCCGATTGTATAAAAAGCATGGAAGACATTTCGATAGTACACCTGATAGGATCCAGGAGCCTTTAACTCCCCTTGGACTTGCATCCTTGTTTTCACAACCTCCAGGGGGTTGGAAAATATGCAGGCACCGCACGCAGCCAGGCCACTCATGAAAAACTCCATCCCCGATTTCGTCTGACTCCAACATAAACAATAAAAAGCCAGCCCTCGTAAGCAACTCGTTACGGGCAGCGAAACCTTGACAGCAACAGAGCTTGTTATTATACTGAGTAGACCGGCTTTTTCTGTGTCTTTGAATCCCGGGGATTAAAAGTTAATGTTTTAGCCAACGGGTAGCTTGAGGCGTGTATCCTTCAACCAATCAGATGCTCAAATAAGGGAGTGCCTTCTACTAGCCCACAAATTACTATGGGCCCGAGCCCGCCCACACACGCGCAGGTGAGGCAGTGAGTCATGACACGTCTGTTTGTGTATTATTTCCGCCTATTGTCACTGTATTTCTAAGTGATTATACTTCTTTGGGGTCAGTATAATGATCTACTTATTAATTGCTTGAGAGAGAAAGAGAGCGAGACTTGCTACATATTCAGAACACGTTATTGTAAGTGGGGAAGGGGTAAAGAAAATGTAATCTTGTCAATAGCGTATGTCATCTGTGTGTTTTCAATAACGCCTCCAAGCATACCTCTCAACCTTTCAGTGCAAGAAATCTGGACAAAACCAGAAAAAATAGGGGGGGCACAGAGGCCCAAAAAGAGGGACATAATTTAAGTATAGGTTCATAAGTACTAGGCTAATGGTCCTAGAGCCTTTACAAGCCTAGCCCATAGGATTACTCTGGCATCGTGCCACCCGACCTTAGTTCCCAGTGCCTTTGTTGAGTAGAGCCACTGGAGTGATCCCCAGGGTGAATTTTCTATTTCCCATCCGCTCATCAAGATTTCTCTTCAAGAGGGCCAGTGAGGTGCTCTGATTGACATGTATGGGAAGTCTATTCCATAGCATGGGCAGTCTCTGGGTTATGAAGCTGTCCCCCTAGTATGTTCTGTTGATTGTGATAATGAGGTTAAGGTCTCTGGAGCGTGTGGTGCGGAGGGACTGGAATTTCTTTCGATGTAGCATTTCTAACAGAGCTGGGTCAGACATGATTTTGTAAGTCAAGCAGAGATCACCTCTAAGTAGGCGAGATGAGACAGAGAATACTTGGAGTTTTTTGAGTATGTCCATATCGGACAAGTGTTTAAGCCCTAGGATCCTCTATGTGAGGTACTTTTGCAGCCTCTCCAGTTGTTGCAGGTGTCTAGTGAGGTACATGCCAAATGGGGCATTGTACTCGATGATTGGCCTAATGAGGGAAGAGTAGAGGGAGACAATGACCTCTTTCTTCTTGGATGCAAAACCCTTAGTAATGAGATGTGCCACACAGAAGGACTTTCTAACCACAGTGGCAATGTGGTGGTCAAAAGAGAGGTTGCTGTCAACCTGTGTTCTCAGATGTCTTATAACGCCTTCTGTGTCAGTAGACTACCATCGATGTGGTAATTCATGGGAACCGGATTTTTCCCAAAGGGGATGACGATACATTTTTTGGCACTGAGCTTAAGGCCATGTTTCTGACACCAGTCATTGGTCTCAGTAAGGCCTTTCTCTAGGATGTCAACATCACTTGGGGAGTTATTAATATCTGCCAAATTGCAATCATCTGCGAACTTTGCCAGCCAGAGTCCCTTTGTGTTGGCCTGGACTTCAGAGAAGTAGACACCAAACGGGAGAGGACCCAGGACCAAACCTTGTGGGAGACCACTCGTGACTGGTTGGCAGTCTGACTTGGAGTCAGCAACTTTCACACTGTGGGTGATATCTGTGAGCCAGTTTGCAACCCACCTAGTGATATAGGGGTTGATGCCTAGCTTAGTGAATTTTTCTATGATTCCTGAGTGGGCCTTGGCCAGATCAAGCTAGGCTGTACGAACCACCTTGCCTTCATCCACAGCTGTGGTGACTGACTCAAAGAAGTCAACCAGGTTGAGCAGGCAATGATCTACCCCTTCACAAAACTAAACTGTGCGGGATCCAGAGTGTAGAGATTCCCTATATCCTTGTTTATTAGGTCCATGATAATGCATTCCGTAGCTTTGCATATCAGACTCGTCAGGCTAATGGGGCGATAATTCCCAGGGTCTGTAGTCACTCCTCCTTTGTGGAGAAGGATGACTGTAGCAGTGCGCCATTCGGTAGGGACAATGCCTGAGGTGAGGCTGTGATTGAACAGGGCACACAGGTGAGGTGCCAGTTCACTCTGTAGTTCATATAGAACACAGCCAGGAATATTCTCAGATCCCATAGAAGCTGTATTTTTGGCCTTGGACAGTGCTGAATTAACCTGTGCAGCAGTAATACTGGGTGCCTGACAATCTGCTGGTATTGTGATTGGTCCTTTGGGGGGGTAAAGTTGGCACTGAATCTGTCGGCCAGTATATTGGCAATATCTGTTGGCTCAGTATAGGAGGTACCATTGTGCAGTAGCTCTGAACAAAGCTGGGTATTGCCGTGGAGATTCTTTACATAACTATAGAAGACCTTGTGATTGTCTTTACTATCTGCTGCAATTCTGTTTTCATAGCTAGCTTTAGAGGATTTGATGAGGGATCTCAACTTTTTGTTGAGGCTGATAAGGGAGTTTTTCCAGTCTTGAGACTTCACCTTATTCTGCATCAGTTTTCTCTTTCTGTTGTAGAGTTTGTGTATGGCAGGGGACCACCAGATTGGCTTCCTGTTTTTGGAGGAGAGTGTCTTGGTTCTACTGGGTATGGCGAGATCCATGCATTTGTGTATGTGTTCGTACAGTGCATTGGTGTATGATTCGGCGGTCATGCAACTATTCTCCATTTGCATGGGTGCCTTGAAGTTAGCCACCTCTATTTTTAGGAGCCCAAGGTTAGCTTTGGAGAAGTTTTCCATGGTGGTTACCTTTGGGGGGATGGGGGGGGGTGGGAGGGATGTGGATTTCCAAGGTGATTAGTTTGCGGTTGGTTCTAACCAGGGAGGAGTAGACTATTGGTGCAGAGCACCGGTCGTCCATGTTAGTAATGACCAGGTCAAGGATGGTGGTACCTCTAGTGGGGGTAAGAACGAGCTGGTCCAAGGCATTGGAATTAATGAATTCCAGGAAACATTGGGCAAATGCACTGGTACATGAGTAGCTTTCCCAGTTAATGGAAGGGTAGTTGAAGTCGCTCAGTATGAGAGTGTTAGGTTGGACCCTAATATTCTCCAGGGTGCTTAGGAATGTGGAGTGTGAGTGTAGGGACATGGTTGGTGACCTATAGCAGGGTACGACCTGTATCACTGTCTTACCCAATGTTAGCTGCACCTGAAGTATCTCTGATGCGTTATGTTGGGCTACAAGTCTGGAGGTATGCACATCCTTTATGAATATGGAAACACCACCGCTTTTGGAGCTTCGGTACAAGTTCTGGGACTGAAAGGTGTGGAATGAGTTATAGCCTGGTAGTGCAGGGGTGCTTTCTGCTGCCTTGAACCAGGTCTCTGTTACAGCACAAATGTTGAGTATTGCTCCTATAAACTAAAGTTGCTAGAATAACAGGTTTTGCAAAATTATGTATTTTCTGAAGGTGCTAAAATCTGAAACTGAAATGTCTGTCATTATTTAGTGTTATTTAGGACTTCAATTTTCAATGATTTGACAGAAAACCATAAACTTTATGAGGAATAGACCAAGAAGATGGTGCACACTGCCTACCTTGACCTGGCCAAAGCATTCAAAACTATTCCCCACTCTGGTGTAATAGATAAACCCTCTCAGTCAGACATCATTCCATATGTTACCAGATGGGTAGCAAACTGGCTCACTGATAGAACCCACCTACTCAAAATAGGGGAAGCCACCTCAAGCAGTAGACCCATAATGAGCAGTCTATCCCAGGGATCGGTCCTGGGGCCTCTGTAGTTTGGGATATACTTTTCTGAGGTGCAGACCAAAACCAGTGGGCTATGGCTGACCAAGTTTGCAGATGACTGCAAGCTGGGCACTGTCATCAATTCCCCTAGTGATGTAGACATCCTCCAAGAGGGTCTCACCCAAACAAATGACTAGTGCCGGAAACATGGACTCAAACTGAATGCCAAAAAATGCATCATCATCCCCTTTGGAGAGAGTGACATCCCCACAAATTATCACATTGATAATAAGGTCCTAAGCATGCAGTCAGCTGTGAGGGACTTGGGCACCTAGGTTGATGGCAAACTGACTTTTGACCACCATGATGCCTCCATTGAACAGAAAACTTTCTACATTGCCCACCTCAATAGTAAGGGTATCTCATTCAGGGACAAGGAGGTCATAACATCCCCATATTCTTGAAATGCCCCTTTCAGCATGTACCTCACAAAGCACATGCAGCAGCTGGAGAGACAACAGAGGTTCCTCACCAGGAGAATCCAGGGCCTCAAACATCTACCCTACACATATAGGCGTAAAGCCCTGTCCCTGTACTCAGTCTCATACAGACTCCCCAGTTGAGACCTCTGTCTGGCATACAAAACAAGCTCAGACCCTGCCTTGATGGGACTGCTGCATATCAGCAAGTCAAGCTCCACTCGAGTAACCCACACGCATGACCTCAACCTGGTCTGTGACATCAATAGGACTTGTTGACAAGACAGATTTGCATCCCAGAGGCTCCCCCTTTTATGGAATAGACTCTCTGTCCACATCAAGCAAAGTACCTCATCAACCCTTTTTAAGTGCAACCTGGATAACTGGATGGGGAGCAGAAAATACACCCTTGGGATTCCACCTGTGCCCCTGCTGGACAGGGGCATCGGGTGCTGACTTGGCTAGGTTTGTAAGGGCCTCAGGGTCAATAGCCTAGTAAGTTCCAATTATCCTATGATCCTATACAAATATGAAGGAAAAATATGGACATTCTGTGAAAAAACAAAAGTTTTCCTCATCACAACTAGCTCTTCCTTCCATTTAGACAACCCCAAATGCCTATAGAAAATAAAACATGATTTAAGCATTACTTCCTCCGTTTCGTGCATGTAATTTTATGTTGTTCCCAATCCTCTCTACACCATAATGTCAGTGAATTATTGCGTTATTTGCTTTTTGTATTTCTCACATAATGTATTATATCATCTGAACACGTTTGAAAAATTTTGGAGTGAATTGGATGAATTGGTGATGACTGTACCCAAGGGTGAGAGAGCGGTGATTGGAGCAGATTTCAATGGGCATGTTGGTGAAGGGAACAGAGGGGATGATGAAGTGATGGGTAGGTATGGTGTTAAACAAAGGAATGCAGAAGGTCAGATGGTAGTGGATTTAGTGAAAAGGATGGACATGGCTGTGGTGAATATGTATTTTAACAAGAGGGAGGAGCATAGGGTGACATACAAGAATGGAGGAAGATGCACACAGGTGGATTATATCTTATGTAGGAGGGCCAGTCTGAAGGAGATTGGAGACTGTAAAGTGGTGACCAGAGAAAGCGTAGGATGACGTTGGTGATCAAGAAAAGGAGGAGGAGTGTGAGGGCAGCACTAAGTATCAAATGGTGGAAATTGAAAAAGGGTAATTGTGAGGTGGAGTTCAGGGATGAGTTAAGACAGGCACTGGGTGGCAGTGAAGAGTTACCAAATAGCTGGGTAACTACAGCAGAGCTAGTAAGGGAGACAGCTAGAAAGGTGCTTGCTATCACATTGGGACAGAGGAAGGACAACAAGGAGACATGGTGGTGGAATGAGGAAGTACAGGAGAGTATACAGGCAAAGAGGTTGGCAAAGAAGAAGTGGGATTGTCAGAGAGATGAAGAAAGTAGACAGGAGTATAAGGAGATGAGGTGCATGGCTAAGAGAGAGGTGGTGAAGGCTAAGGATAAGGCATATGAAGAGTTGTATGAATGGTTGGACACTAAGGAGGGAGAAAAGGACCTGTACCGATTGGCTAGACAGGGGGACCGAGCTAGGAAAGATGTGCAGCAGGTAAAGGTGATAAAGGATAATGAAGGAAACATACTCACAAGCGAGGAGAGTGTGTTGAGGAGATGGAAAGAGTACTTTGAGGGGTTGATGAATGAAGAGAATGAGAGGGAGAGAAGGTTGGATGATGTAGGGATAGTGAATCATGAAGTACAATGGATTAGCAAGGAGGAAGTAAGGATAGCTATGAAGAGAATGAAGAATGGAAAGGCTGTTGGCCCAGATGACATACCTGTGGAAGCATGGAGGTGTTTAGGTGAAATGACAGTGGAGTTTTTAACCAGATTGTTTAATGAAATCTTAGAATGTGAGAGGATGCCTGAGGAATGGAGAAAAAGTGTTTTGGTACCGATTTTTAAGAATAAGGGTGATGTGCAGAGCTGTAGTAACTACAGAGGGATTAAATTGATCAGTCACAGCATGAAGTTATGGGAAAGAGTAGTGGAAGCTAGGTTAAGAAGGGACGTGATGATGAGTGATCAGCAGTATGGTTTCATGCCGGGAAAGAGCACTACAGATGCGATGTTTGCTCTGAGAGTGTTGATGGAGAAGTACAGAGAATGTCAGAAGGAGTTGCATTGTGTTTTTGTAGACTTAGAGAAAGCATTTGACAGGGTGCCTAGAGAGGAGCTGTGGTATTGTATGAGGAAGTCAGGAGTGTCAGAGAAGTATGTAAGAGTGGTACAGGATATGTACGAGGGTAGTGTGACAGAGGTGAGGTCTGCGGTGGGAGTGACGGATTCGTTTAAGGTGGAGGTAGTGTTACATCAAGGATCAGCTCTGAGCCCTTTCTTATTTGCAATGGTGATGGACAGGTTGACAGATGAGATCAGACAGGAGTCCCCGTGGACTTTGATGTGTGCAGATGACATTGTGATCTGTAGTGAGAGTAGGGAACAGGTGCAGGAGACCCTGGAGAGATGGAGATATGCTCTAGAGAGAAGAGGAATGAAAGTCAGCAGGACTAAGACAGAATATATGTGTGTGAATGAGAGAGAGGATAGAGGAATGGTGAGGATGCAAGGAGTAGAGGTGGCGAAGGTGAATGAGTTTAAATACTTGGGGTCAATAGTTCAGAATAACGGTGAGTGTGGAAGAGAGGTGAAGAAGAGAGTACAGGTAGGATGGAGTGGGTGGAGAAGAGTGTCAGGAGTGATTTGTGATAGACGAGTACCTGTAAGAGTGAAAGGGAAGGTCTACAAGAGGGTAGTGAGACCAGTTATCTTATATGGGTTGGAGACAGTGGCACTGACAAAAAGGCAGGAGTTTGAGCTGGATGTGGCAGAGTTAAAGATGTTAAGATTTGCACTGGGTGTGACGAGGTTGGACAGGATTAGGAATAAGTATATTAGAGGGTCAGCCCAGGTTGGAAGGTTTGGAGACAAAGCCAGAGAGGCAAGATTACATTGGTTTGGACATGTGCTGAGGAGGGATGCTGAGTATATTGGGAAAAAGAGGCTAAGGATGAAGCTACCAGGTAACAGGAAAAGAGGAAGGCCTAAGATAAGGTTTATGGATGTGGTAAGAGAGGACATGCTGGTGGTTGGTGTGACAGAGCAAGATGCAGAGGACAGGAAGAAATGGAAACAGGTGATCCGCTGTGGCGACCACTAATGGGAACAGCCGAAAGAAGAAGAAGATCTGAACACGTTTGCTTGTGAATAAAGAAAGATGAATTACCTCTAATACGTTTAGAGCCATAAAATAACAAAATAATTAGGTCGTCAGAGTCACTGGTTCTAATTGCAGTACTCAAGCCCTAGAGGGCAAGTAAAATAGTTTAAAAGGGCATTATCTCCCTTCAAAGTATAGTTCCCTGCCTCGGATCAAAACGTAAAGGTTGCCACCCCTTTAGTTAGTTACCTCCCACTTTGTGACATCACCGTCTACTCCTACACACTTACCACCTTACTTTGCTTATCTTGTCCCATTGCTGTTTTGGTTCCCCACTGCAAAATGAAAGGTAGTTGCTCTAGTGCATAGAGACATATAATAGCATCAAAAAACAAGTATTAGGTACTTGCACTACTGATGAATTACCTAGAATAGACCACAAAAGTGCTTTTGCCAGATGAGAATAATTACCCCCAATCTTAGCCCAGATGTTAATGGCAACAAACACTCCCGATATTCAGGGTAATTTCTTTCTGCTTCAGATGTTTTACCTATATACACCCATGGGCATTAGTAACGGTGCACATTGTCTGCAGTGATCTGTTTTTATTTTTTTATCAAATTTCACTAATAAAGTGGACAGGACTTAGGTTGCCTGCAAGCTACAGCATTAAGTCCTGGCACTATATAAAATAAGCGCTTTCAGATCGGATATGTAGAGGGTACAATAATGTGATCTGAGTGAATAGACGCACCTGATAATCAGTTTTTCTCTTGCAGAAATTTTGAGTTGGCAGTGGTCCCAATATATTTGTGGCCAGCAGTAATCCATTCATTTTTTCCCTTTCACTGAGAAATTGGGGCTAAGAATGAAGATTCCCCTGATTTTGTTTATTGCCTTCTCCCTCCGGACGTTTTTGATTTTCAGCCACACATTACTGTTTTTATGTCTTATTGTTCAGAAGCTTCGTTGTGATGCAAAACCCGTTGTTCTACAAGCGTTTTGAGTGAAATAGAGGGAATATTTACCTACGCGCAGAATACAAATTGGAGAATGCCAGGTCACCGATCATATTTTTTCTATCAGTTGCCATTTACAACTCATGATTTGTAAATAAAGCAATCGTTTAAGTGGCATTCCATTTAGGTCTGTGATTTAAGGGTTTGTGCCAAGTTGTAATAAAAAAAAAAAAACAGTAAGGATCGCAAATCCTCCATTCTATGCCCTACAATACGAGGCGACTTCAGGGCTTGCTGTTTTGCTAGTCACCGACTGCCAATTCGGCCATTCTGTTCTGTTTTTATTCCACTTATATTTTTACTTTTTTATTGTGTGCGTGTGTGTGTGTGTGTGTGTGCGCGCGTGTGTAGGATTGCCACCCACTTTGTGAGGGACAGTCCCTCTTTGAGCAGTTGTGTCCTGCAAAAAAATTTAAAAAATAGCAAATGTCCTGAGATTTTAGGACAAATATATTTCCTAAGTTTTCTTTAACAGTTGCATAAAACAGTTATTTTGTAACTGAAACACATATATGTTATACGAAATAGCATACGCAACTCAAATGCTACAAGAATAAGCTTTTATTTGTACAAAAAAGAAAAGTTCTGTACTTTGCAGTGGATGTGGGTATGTTTTGCCTTGCAAAATCTGACATTTCTACAGAAAATGTCCCACTTTGGGCATTTGAAAAGGTGGTAACCGTGTGTGTGTGTGTGTGTGTGTGAGTGAGTAAGATCATCACCTGCAGCAGAAAAACTCACGAGAAGTGAAATTTAAAGCAGGAACAGAGAGGAAAAAATATTGAGGCACATCACCAAAGGAAAATGAATTATCTTCGTTTTATGGTATGACCATGACTAAGACAAAGCAGGTAATCGATGTAAGGTGAGGTAGGTATTATGAAACATTACTGTTCAAAATTAGTCACCTGCCGCTTGCAAGAACTCCTGCGGTTGCGGTTCCGTCTTTCCGTAATTGTAGTAAAAGTTTTTAGTTTGTTTCATGTTTCCGTCTGTTTTTTTTTTTTTTTTTGTGTAACTCCAGTTACAGAAAAAAATGATTTCAAACAGTGTGGTTTGCCATATTACTTCAACAACAACACATTGTTTCAAATGGGAGGAGATTGTGGACAGCATAATAATGGATTATGGATAAAGAAAGGGGAATGATGAACAAGTGTGCAAGTATCTGTCAATATAGGAATACACATAATTTCTGTTATTTTATTATTGGTGATGCCATTAATTGGGGTGGATATAAATTAAAACTTTTTACTGCTTGCTTTGACCTATTGCCCGAGTACCTATCAACTGTCCAGATTTTTGCAGAACGTCCAGATTTTTACCTCATTTTTCTGGTCTGTTCTTCATAAAATGTATGATTTTCTAGCAAATTTCTTGGATAATCTGAGGACTGAAGTCCCTACATAATGATATATATTTGTCTTTCAGATTTCATACCCATCAGAAAAATGCATGCTAATCAATATTGGCTATTATTAGAAAAATGCATGCTAAGACAAATCCCGTTATTCTAGCAACTTTCTAAGTTTATAAGAGCAGTATTTAAAATCTGTCCCTATTTTTGAGTCTTTGTCCCCCATTCTATCAGGCTTTGTCCAGATTTTTTGTACTAAGAGGTTGAAAAGTATTTCCATTTCCTAAGGTGATCAGATAAGTTACAGTTCTTCTGCATTTTTAGACATTTTATTTTTCATTTATTAACCAGTTAAGTAATATGGCCATGGTGCACTCTTTATTCACAATGTAGTGTATAATGGTGAGGGTTACATTAAATTTATTACTATAAATATATATATATATATATATATATATATATATATATATATATATATATATATATACACACACACACACACACACACACACACACTCACACACATACTTTAAAGTAATTGATCAGTATGTTTTTTTGGGGTGGGGGATGGAGCAGTCAAACAATCAGTGTAAAATAAATAAGCAAAGACACAATGGCAGAAGGTGCAATACACATATAAAGAAAGTGACCACAGATAAAGATTAAACACCACTACTGAGCAACTGTGCTGCTTAAATCCTTCAACTCTTCCCAACTAAGACATTATTTAATATCTGATACTTTTATTTAAACATTGCCATTTTTTCTTCCATATGTCACCATCAACATCATCGTCAGCCCCCTTTTTCCCCATTTTCTACATGGGGTCGGGATATCATGTTAACTGTTGCCATCTCTCTCGATTCAATGCCGCACTCGAAACTCATGCCTGACTGTCACAGATTTTCTTTCACACAATCCATCCACCTCTTTGTTGGATGCCCTCATTTCCTCTTACCTTCTTCCTGTCTGTCCCAAATCGTCAGCAGATTTCCTTCTGCTTCTCTGCACGTCTGAACAGCTGTAATCTGCTCACTTTGATCTTTTATGAAATTGGTCTTACTTTGGCTTCTGCTCTTATGCCTTTCTCCATCTGTTCCACAGTGTACATCCTGCCACCCTTCCCAGGCACTTAATTTACTTCATCTCTAGCTTCTTCATCTGCTCTGCCTTTACTACCCAGGTTTCTGTACCATACAGTAGTACTGGTCGCGCCACTATGTTGTACACCTTACTTTTCAGCTTATTTGGAATTCTTCTGTCATAGACTGCACCTGAGACTCTATGCTAGTTGGCTGCAGCCCCTCTGATTCCAGATTTGACCTCTTCATTCAGACTTCCCTTGTCCTCCACCCCCCCCCCGATTCTTGAAGCTATTTACCTGTTCCAGTATCTTCCCTTGTATTTCAATTCTCAGCTTCTACTGATTTTCCCAGTTTGCTGCCATTACCACTGTTTTATCTGTGCTTAATTTCATTCCATGTGCACTCAGTTCTGCATTTCATTCCCTTATCATTTGCTGAAGTTCTGACTCAGAGTCTGCCTGTAATGGCACATCATCTGCATACAGCAACTTTGTTGATCCTCCCCTCCAACCTGTTTGCTAATGTAGTCCATCAATGCCCCTCCTAACCATGAGTTTACAGCAACCTATGCAGAATTGTTCACACCGGCCCATACAACCATGTAAATGGCTGTATAGAGGCTGCTGTACCTACTAGAAGTATGCCCAAAACTAACTCTAAAAACAAACCAAACTTGTGAAATCCTAACCTTTATAGGGTATACAACAAACGGAAAAAACTTATGGCTAAAACCAGGAAGAGCAACTCCCATAAAGATATAAGTTCCCTAATTAAAATAAACAGGAAACAAGAGGACCAATTAAGTAGAACAAGGTCAGTTGAGAGGCCAAGATAGCCTCACAGGCTCAAGGCAACCTACTAGCATAACCCCCCCCACACTTTTAACAGGGAGCAGGTCTTTGCGGTGCTCTCTAAGGCCAAAAGCAGAGCCTCAATGGATTTCATAAATAGCTTGATATATGACCTATCAGGACCATTTAAGTTACTTTTCAAGTATAGTCTCAAACTGGCTATGTACCATGAGAATGGAGGACTGCTGAGGCTATCCCACCTCATAAGGGTGGACCATTGACCTCCCCAGACTAGTCTAATATGCAAAGCCATGGAACTAATTGTCATGGAAATAATCAACAAAGACATAGGCAACCAGACCTTCACATGCTAGACCCAACCCAGTTTGGCTTTGTCAAGGGAAGATCAGGCCTACTAAACCTGCTGGACTTCTTTAAGAAAGTTATCATGGCAATGAATGAGTTGAAACCAGTGCATACTGCCTATCTGGATCTGCCTAAGGAATATGATACAATACCCCACTCAGGTATAGTTGACAAACTCACAAAAACTGGACATAAGGACCTTAATAACTTGCGTGCATTCTCCTGGTAAGGAGCCTTTGTGGGTGTTCCAACTGTCACATATGCCTGGTCAAGTACATGATGAAGGGGGAATTATACTCAATAATGGTTCTAAGGTCAGAATAAAGTGACAGTCTGACGTCCTAGACCTGGATGCCATGCCCTTAGTTATACATTGGGCAACAAGGAGTGATTTTCTTACTACCTTCTGAGAGGCACAAGGCAAACCATTCAAAAAGGTTGTCAGAAAAGCAAATGTATATATGCAGGTAATTGAACTAGATCCCAATGTTCACATTGCCTAACACCATGGAGGATGAAAATAGAATGGAATTGTTGACCTCTTATTATAAGCAGTTCATTGACTACCTTAGTAATGACAAGGCAGCTTTGCTTGCATAGAGTGATAAATATTGAGTGTTCAGGTGACCTGAGTTCAACTAGTGTGTCGGGTACCTCCCTGAGTTGGCCTAGAGGAAAAAGAATGATGAGGCACAGCCTGCTGTCCTATTCCTGGTGCAGCATGTGAAAATGTGTAGAGCCCACAGTAGTTACAAGTCCCTGATGTTGAAATCAAGGACTCTAGCAGGCCTGTAGCTGCAGTGTTCAAGCAAATGAGGGATGCATCACCAATAAGTGGGGGCAATACTGCACACCCAGCTAAATAACATCTGTCTGCACTTCAGTGGAGAGCTAGGGCTAAATTGAAAAGCCTGATGCGAGTAGTATATATGACATCATATGTAGCCTGCCTCCAGACATTGCATTCCAACTCACCTCCCACTATGCTGATTATCCTCATTCATGAGGGGTAGAACTATGATAACACTATCCTTCACCCCCTCTCCCCCACTGGTATCCTCATTCATGAGGGGTAGAACTATGATAACACTATCCTTCACTCCCTCTCTCCCCCACTGGTATCCTCATTCATGAGGGGTCGAACTATGATAACACTATCCTTCACTCCCTCTCTCCCCCACTGGTATCCTCATTCATGAGGGGTCGAACTATGATAACACTATCCTTCACTCCCCCTCCCCCCACTGGTAGCCCTACTTGGAGATGGGTTAATGCCAGGTACAGAAGAGAGGAAAGGGTAAGAGTAAATTGCCCCTCAGGTACTAGGATATGATAAATGACTTGGGCACTGAGTTCCCTTTACCCTATGTACACATGTGATGTGCTTGTCCATGTGGGTGTAAATGACCTATGTCACCTGTCCTTGGAATATGTAAGAGAGAGACATGATTAAGTTCTCTGAGTATACAGCTGACAGAGCGATGGTGCTAGTCTTCAGCAGCTGCCTGTCTTTACCTACAATGATGCCACAATAAAAACAAACAAAAAATGACTTTCAAAGTTCACTGAGTTTTCAGTATCATTCAAAAATGGTCTAAAATGTGTCTGATGAAAGAGATGGGTGGCAGTCCAAGCTACTATGTAAGGGATACCCACCACCTCTCCCCTTGGGGCTTTTGCATGTTGGCAAAAACTTTCTCCACACTGATTGTACCTTTTTAGCGACTTCACTCAGCAAACTTTACCAGTCTAACCAAACCAAACATGGAGAATTTAAAAGGGGTGCTGCTGAATGACAGAAGCCAAAAATAAACCACCTTCCCTAGAGCCTACCTGTCTAAAGAAAATACTGACATCTGTGTCTTCTTCACTGAGACTGGGTTCCAGTGCATTGATAACACACCCTTTCTACCTTGATTCAATGCCTACAATTCTTTGAGACCAGTCACTGAACATGGCTCTGATTTTTGCAATGATGTGTCCATATTCTGACAAAATTCAATCACAGACAGACTTTAATGGGAAGTTAAAGACTTGGAATTCCTCCATGCCATAATTACTATTAATAAGATTACATACAAACCACAGAACCCCTTCTCTGACTCCCACTTCACACAAATTGAATCTAAGAAAACTCATGGTCCTTAGCAGACAGTCACACAACGCTTCCAAGATTTTAGCAATGCTACCTAACTCAACCAGATTTGTGTCTCCACTACCAAGGGAGCAGTTTACTTGATTTCAGCACAGCAAACACTGTACAATGTACAAGCATAACACTTAAACAAGACTGTGAGGGTAAATGCTGACAGAATTAAGGATGAGGAACATGAGAGAACAGAAAGCATTTTTTTGTTGGAAGAGCTGGTGTGGGACATGGATCTGACTGTAACAAGCCGATCTCTCTAAAATGTAGAGATCGGCTTACTACAACAATGTTTTTTTTTTTTTGCTCTTCACTTGAAGAGGTGAGCGAGTGGGGCACTAACTGAACCAGCTACACTTCTGTGGAAAAGACCTTGACTAAATTGACCATTGGACGCAGCCAGGGATCTAGCAAGCAAATTCCATTTTGTACTCACACACTCTTAGTGCTACCCCGCATACACCTATCAAAACGCTCCCTCCGAGCACTTAGTAAAAGTAATTAACATTTTCAGCTGATCCCCCTAAAGCTATTACAAATATTGTTTTGAATTTAGCAATACTGCATCTGTTTTTGGAGGCATTCATTTAGACAGTTGATATAATATGACCTGCAAAAAAGCCATATTGATATGATGCTCAGAAAAAAGATGTACTGTACTCAGTAGCGTACAAAGACTATGCCTGGCTATGACCTTGGGCACAGGAGAATTCAGTGATAAATACATCAACAACTAAGCATATGAGATTTGGGTGACATAAATTGAAAGGTAAATATTTAATGCAGCACACAATGATTGAAACTGTAGATTCATTTAAGGACCTGTCTATATTGATAGATCCAACTCTGAGTTTTTCTAATCATATCAACCAATTGATATTTATGAAGTCTAGGAAATCACAAATTATGAAGTCATTGTTTATTATTAGATCCATAGTTGAATATGGAATAACAATATGAAACCTTATAAGAAAACAAGCACATGTAAACTGGAAAGAGTACAGTGGAAATGCACCAAGGGTATCTATAGATGTGAAAATGTAAGTTATTCTAAAAGACTACAATATCTGAACTTGCACATTGTAGATATTTAAGAGGAAGCCTTATTCAAGTATATAAGGCATTTAGAGACAACTGTCTCTGGAAATGTTGGGGTTATCAAAAATCAGTAGAGAATCATCAGTCAACTTGTGTAGAAGGTTCTATAGGAATGAGAAGTGTACTAACTGGTTCTCTGAGAGAGCAGCTGATGCATGGGATACACTACCAAATTATAATAAAGCAAGCGATAGTTTAGATATTTTAAGAACAGCCTGGACACTTATTATGGGAACAACTATTTTGGTATATTGACAGGCTAGGAGGACATTATTGTCCGTAAACTAAATATTTGTATGTATGTATGTATGTTTAGGTTAGGTAACAGCAGAAAACTGATATCACTGACAGGATGTGTGCTAACATAATGGGGGAACACAAAGCTGGAGACATCAGACAAGCAAAGGGATAACAATGTTGAGGGAAGGATTGAATGACCAACAGGGGTGGGCATGAACACAAGAGTGTGAGGAACACTTTAATGGGTAATAGTTTCGGGTGTCTGCAGCTGTAGTCTCTTCCAACTGTGATCCAGTGGGAAAATACTTGTCAATGTGAGCGCAGTCATCATTGGGCCATGTCTCAGATAATGACACACTGCTGGATAGGGATGTGACTTAATGAGTCATCAGTGAAGATTCTCCATTTGGCTGATTCGAGCATCCAAGCTCCTGTCTATAATCTCCCACACAATATCTGCCAGCTGCTGATGTGTTACAAAGGGTTTCACTTTACAATCCTGAAATACTGAAATATCGAAATTCAGTATCTCGAGACTGTAAAGTCGAAAACTTCGAAACCCCAAAAGCACAAAGTTTAAAATCACGACTGCCCACATACAAGCTCCACACACAACAAATCACACATACAACGTCCTCCCAATACTACAAACCAACACAACAAAACAAACACATGTGGGAACCCTACAGATAAGCAGGGGGGCAAGCCCCCCTGCACCCCACACCCCCACTACTTATATATACGATCTCCAAGGTCGCACTAAAAACACAAACACACAAAAACCACCACTACACATTCTACACTCCCCCTGCACAAACACACATCACATACATACAAATACCACCACTCTCAACACTTACACACTCACAATCTTACCTACCTACCCTACCCCACACCTCAAAACTCCAAACACACTCACACACACTAAAATCCCTATGTAAACCCCCTACTAAGACATCACTTACCTGAATCTCCAGCTATATCCACATACCAGACCACACATTACGAACACAGGGAATCCCACGTCATGCACGTGCCTCCACAACCACAGATTCGGCATTTCCGCATTCGGCATTCTGCACTTTTGTGCAAGTGCAGTTTCGACACTTTGGTCTCGAGCTACTGAAGTTCGATATTTCAGTAGTTCAAGAATCTGAAGTGTAACCGTTACAAAGGTATCACCTCCAATGGAGTGCTACCAGTGGGTACAGCTCTCCCAGCATCTGATGCAGGGCTACATGAGGCAGGTGTTGCAGGTAAAGCAGGATGTGTGGTGGTGACTATGAGAAATTGACAAATCTCTGGCCCAAAGTGAGTTGCTAGAATAATCTGTGGCAAGTACATCTTGATCTTTAGAAGAACTTTAGATATCAGGAGAAAGGGGGGGGGGGGGCAAAAAGGAGCATTAGTATTCCTAGTAAAAAAAAAAAGACATCCATTTTCAAGGCCATTTTGCAAAGGTGTCCTGGAAAAGAATTGGTTTACTTTTCTGTGGAGAAATAATCCAAACAAATCTACTTGGCATGGACAATGTACTAGAAGACCTCTGGTTGTAGCATCCATTTGTGAGGTTCAATCCTGGATCTGCTCAAAGTGGCTGCTATTTATTTCTGCTGTGTAAGTATTTATGTGGCTTGGAGAGTAAGATTATTCTGCATTGCTAGTTCTCAGGTAATCATGGCTAGTATGTTTTAGGGGTCTATATTAATTAGTCGAAGGTTCACTTCCAGGAACCTTTTTTTTATCGACCTGAAACCACCGAACATTCACTTCAGTGAATGTTCACATCAAAAAAACATTTCAGCAGGGAAAGTAAGCACTTGGCCAGCACTACACCGGAACACACACTTCAGTATGCCAAACCCACCCAAGTGTGAGGCTGCACCCCCACACCCATCCTAACTATATATACCAACTCTTTGTGCTGTTGGCCAATTGCTTCCTTTCCCTACATAAATCTTTCATGGATGTGAATGTTCTCTGAACTGAATGTTCAGCAGTTTCAGGTCAATGAAGAAAGATTCATGGAAGTGAACCTTTGAGAAGATGATATAGACCCGTGCCGGGGATATGACTTTGTTCGCCCTTGTTTGTTTATATACTACATCATTGTGCTGTTGTCTGTTATCACTAACTATGGTCCAGGAACACACATCTGACTAAGGCTTTGAAAACATTTATTAGAGCCATCATCACCTTGAGATTTATATGCTTGTTCTTGAAATAAGACTATCACATGCCCTCATTCTTGATAGCTTATAACACTGTCCCTACCCCCACCCTACCTCCATTTGAAGACTCAAGAGTCTGTTGTGACTGACAGAGCAAGAGGAGGGGGAGAAATGAGAGGACAAATTTTCAAGACCTGATTGTTCCATCATAGGAGTTCATTTTTTGTGACATTATTAAACATGACATTTTTAAAATGTGACATAGGCACATATACATTAATAGAAAATAAACCAAACTATAACAACATTTCCACTGTTATTTTCAACCAGTATAGATACATGTTTTGTTCTTCATTGACTGCCGCAGTACATGAATTGCTCAATAACTACCTACTCCCAAAGTTCATGCCTCCACCCAAACACCACCTTGAGTATGGAGTGCAAAAATATCAATGCTAACACTCCCAAGCAAAAATCCTAAACCTTCTGGATGCTGTTGTACACTTGAGTGCTGTACACATTTCCTCCCATTGTCCCCCTCCCCCCATATTTTCCTCCCTACTCTGTCTTTTCCCAGTCTTTTCTGGCCTCTTCTGATTGATCCTTACATTTATCATGTAATATTTTATATGCCCCACTAACACTAATTATCCATTTTTATAATAGCAAATTCTGTTCTAGACAAGTAAAACTCTACCTGAGCTGATATTTCACTTAGTACTCTCTATCAAATTATTTTTACCCACACCATGCCATCAATCCCTAATATGGAAGGCAGTCTATTGCTTTGCCTGACCTCATCACAGTATTATCTCTCTCTATATAGCTGTTTGCTCCCAAAATCTTAGTTAATTTGCTAATTTTTTCCAGTAAATGCCAGCCTCCTCTCCACACCCTCCCACTGTTATCCTTAATGGCAAAAATCTCCATTCCCAAAATGCTTTCTGCCACTTTATGAATACAGTATTCTACATGGCTGTCACTATTCTCCCAAAGGACCTTCATCCAAAATCCTACTCTTCCCTACCCTCAAGATTCCCCCTATCTCATCCTAATTCTTTTCCACTTTGATTTTTACCCTTCTGTTTGTGATATGTATCCTCATCAACCCCCTTTTCTAAATTTTCTACATGGGGTCGGGTGTCATGGCAACTGTCGCCATCTCCCCTCTATTCAGTGCCACTCACCTGCCCTCTTCGATACTCATGCCTGAGTGTCACAGATCTTCTCTCACAATTCATACACCTCTTTGCTGGATGCCCTTGTTTCCTCTTACCTTCTTCCTATCTGTCCCAAATCTTCTTCAACAGATTATGTTCTGCTTTTCGGCACATGTGCCTGAACCACTATACTCTGTTCTCTTTTACTTTTTCTGCACTTCTAGCCACTTTGACTTTTGTACTTCTGTCCTCATTTATTTGCCTGCCACATAGTGTGCATCTACAACCCATCTCAGGCACTTTCTCTCTATTGCCTCTAGCTTTCTCGTCTGCTCTGCCTTTACTGCGGAGGCTTCTGTATCGTACAATACTATTGGTTGTACCACTGTTTTATACACCTTAGTTTTCAGCTTCTTTGGCATTCCTTTGTCATACACTACACCTGACACTCTGCCAGTTAGCTGCAGCCTGCTAGCTTTGACCTCATCATTCAGACTTCCCCTCTCCTCTACCACCCCTCCCAGATACTTGATGTGAAACTGTTCCACTATTTTCCCTGCTATCTCAATTCTCATCTTCTTCTGATTTCCCCCTTTGCTGCTATTACAGCTGTCTTATCTGTACTCAAGTTTCATTCCATGTGCTTTTAGTCTAAACTGTGTACTCCAGTATATCCCATCAAATCAGATGAACCCAAACCACCTTGTTCCATGGGGAGAATAAACTCATCCCAGTATAAACTGTACAAATGTTTTACAGATCCCTGTGCACTACTCCTATGCAGTATGCATATGAGTCTAACTCATAAATTGTAATAATTTCTTTTACGTCTTATTGTGTTTTAATTACGGCATGTTTTATAAAATATTTTTCTGTTTTAATTTTGCTTGTTTCATTGTGTGTACCTTTTAGACTGTTTTTACAAATCACTGTAATAAACTTGATTTATCTTGTAACTAGTGATTGAAAAAGAAAAAAGTAACTCAGTCCACTGATATGATAAATAACTACAAATGAGTCAATATCTGATTAGGAAACTGTGCAAGGAGAAGGTAAAATAAAATAAAGTAATTTTTTAGTAGCAATGGTCCAAGATGTGGGTGCTTTTAGTTGTATTTAGTATCTTCATGGAAACCCAGGAGAGACTGTCTTTTTATTTTGTAACTTTATGATAGCTTCAAGCTGTAACAATCTGCTAATAGTTAGTGATTGTGTTGTACAAGTATTTGTTTAACAGTATTTAGAAAGCACTTGTGAATGTTCTTCTTTGTCATTTAATAAGATTATCTGCAACAGTAATCGCCAGTGGGGTAGAAATGTGTGTGATAAAATACACTTTAAACTTCAAATAATGGAGGAAAGTCCTATTATATGACTGACCTTAGCATATCTCAAATTAAGCTTATCAGAAAGTCTAGCAAACTTTTTGTGTAATTTGAAATCAAAAGGAAAATGTCGGCAGGTTCTAAATAGCCTGAGATAGCCATCTAAAACTGGTTATCAAATTGTGTTAGATTCACTATGGAAAAAGTCCACCTCAGAAAATCAGGGACCACTGCACTACAGCTGGGGCAACTTCTGAGGCTTTTCCGAAAGGGACCCTAGAGGTGCTTACTTGGTCTTCTTTATACACAATTAGTAGGCACCTTAGAGATAAATGTTTTTGTGTGTCAGTCAGACATTAGGCAGCATTTAAAAATTCTCATTGGCATTTCTTCATTACTAGCAGATATGATAAGGTTAGAGAAAGAAACAGTGATACTCTGATCATCCACAAAGAGTAAAATAAAATACTGCTGGCTTTTTTGATGGGCGTCAAACAACACATTTTTGGCAGAATAAATTCATTACTCATACTGGCAAAGAACCCTTGACAATCGTCTCAACTAAGGGTGATGCATTGTTTTGTTATAGACCCTAGTAAGACATACAAGAGCTGAAATGTTATTAGTTACTTTATTTTGTTTTTCTTACCCAGAAAAGTCTGGTATAGCAGCATACAGCCCCTTTTTAACAGATGTCTGGAGAGAAAAACTCCACAGGACATATCATGCATACATGTAATGGTAGCTGTCCTGGAGAAGAGTACCAGAAAATGAATGTGACACTTGGGGAAACTAGTCATTGAAAGACCACTCATCCCACACATAAACAAAAACTTCATGACCGATTCAGTTAGGTGAGACTTACCTAAGCTACCATTACATGATGGCCTACTGTTCTACAGCCCACCGTGAAGTCTGTAATTGCTATGGCTGTGGTTATTAGTCAGGAATTTTATAGCAAGAATTGCAATGAGTAATTCATGTATGTATATTGTGTCATTGTGCACAAGTCTGTGTACATGATAGATGTTGTGCAACTACACAAAACCCACAATCAGAAAAACATAACATGCACACAGATGAGATATGCATTTCAGAAGCAGTCCAAATGATGCAAGCAATTCACTCAGAAATAATATGTATGTACACTTTACCAGTAACCACAGTCCAGAAAGGCATTAATGTGCTATTCACAGTAAAATAAAAGGGAAATATAGAACCAAGTCAGACTTTTGGTTCATACGTATCTATTTTCCTACTAAGGCTACAGCCATGGAGACCATTAAGAAGATCAGCCATTTTATGTGGAGGATTCCTACGATTTTCCATTTAAGCATATTTTCAACACATATCCTAAGTGAAATTTGCAGTCACCTATCTTAGTCATCCACACTGGTTTTAAAAGATTGCTGGGGTAGTATTCTGGTTAATATGCAAGTCTGTGAAGCAGGATGGGGCAGGCCAGTTACAGAGTGATATGATTATAAAATCAGTGGAGACAAGATAAAGTGATAATAGAAGGTGCTGGAGTCAACATAAGATAATTACAGCTGCAAAAAAGTACACATAATAAATTTGAAGAGGAAATTGTGCTAAGCCACAGCACACACGAATATGATTACAAAGTTCATTCCATTTATACACATTTGTACTTGACATGAGTTCTTGTGTAATTGTTGTATTTCAGTATCATTTTTCTATATAACTCTGTTATGATTTTGTATAGTGTTATACAGAGCAGGAATATTGTTATATTTGCATAAAATATCATGATTATGCTCCAAAAATGAAGGAAATACAAGCTTTCTAAGCACCTTTCTGATACTGGAAAGGTGCTTAACAAGCTTTTGCTAAGCACCCCTAAGAGTTTTTAAGATAGTCGCATGCTGGGGATTAATAAGGGTCAGTGCTGGCAAACAAATAACAGCAACAGAAGGTAAAACAGCTTTGCAAGCTGTTGTATTCTTCACTCTACCACACTAATAAACGAGTGAAGCAGAACAAAGTGTCTAACAGCTTTTAAAGCCATTTGTTCTTCAGAGGGACACTCATTTCTGCCTGCTTTGCCAGCACTAAGTGTTTTCCTGGCTTTCAATCCAGTAAAAATGTTGTGCTCATGCACTTTTTTCTGTTACAATAGTATGTGGAGCAGATAAATCCCCATGAACTACACATACTTCTGAACAAATGACACCAGTCATAGTTTTTATTACATGTTCTCAACATAGATGCCAAGATTCTTCTTTTTTGTTTGTTTGTTTTGCATGTTTTTACCCTCACTTTCCCTCAGCCATCAGCCAACTTTCAGCCAATTGACCCATTCATTCTACCTCACCAGGGTGATGGTCAACCAGAGGAGACCATCAATTGCCACTGGAGCAGTTCATATTTCTGCAATGGGTTATATGTGCAAGATATCCCCTAGAGAAAGAACCCTCCACCATCTCCTCTACGTTCACAGACAATCGGTTAGCAATGAATACAAATAAAGTTAAGCCCATGTCCTGAGTATAAGTGGTGGTCTTCCTGGTCTTCAACAGAGAGGGAGATTACATCACTCAGTGTGTCCCTAAGTGCACATGAACCCCTCCCACCTCTCCAGGAGAAGTGAGTGGACCACACTGCCTCATTCCTCTTCATCCCTGCCAGGCTCCCCTGCTGAAAAGGCCTCTAATTGAATCCTGGTCACCTGGGTCACGGTCAAGGCTCCGTCCCTCAGCACCACAGAGCCAAGCTATGGACGCCAAGATTCACCTCTTGAGCTTCACTCTCAAGGTGAATTTCTTGGTATCTCATGCACATAATAAGTTGGTTATGATCAAAGACCTGATTATAATCTTCTATTCTTTATTATTCTTTTTATTATTTTATAATCTGAATGTTTTTTTGCCCAGTCAGACATTTCCAGTAAATAAATGCAAAGTAATAATATATATCTGTACACTTTTGTAGAGTACTCACTTTTCTGTTAACATAAGCTGTTGCACCTCACTCTCATTCATTTATCTTCTTCTCATATACCCCCTTCTTTTACTTTGCACAATCAATGCCACGCTACCAACCTGGCTGCTGGCAGGTTGTCTGTGTCAGTAGTATGATATCATTTTTATTTTCTTTACAGTCACTGTTGTGATAGTTGTCAATGTTCCATTGTACTGTCTTGTAACCTAGTATTAACTAAGCTGATCTCCCACGCAGTAATTGTTTGCTAACTAGTGGCTTGTTCTATGCTATGCATTGTTGTTTTTCTTAGTTATTTTAATAAGGTTGTAGTTGAAAAGGTGCCCTTGTGATCCAGTTCATTCACATACTCAAAATAAATAAAATAAAGCCAGTTCATTATCACATGGAACCTTGAGCCTGTCCACAAGACAAAGGAATATTTCCTACATGTGGAACAGTCCACTGCAGGAATGTGCACATACACACACACACACACACACACACACACACACACACACACACACACACACACACAGATGCATGCACACACTTTTGCACATGGCATGCACACCAACAGACAATTTATGTCTACTGCTGAAATATTTATTTCAAGATTAAATTGTGTGACCTATAACTGCTAATGATGAATATTCCTTTCTGACTTACCCTTCTTTCCCTCCTGGATACCAGCCTCACATCTTCCTTTTGTGCTTTATGTACCTATAACATAGTCCCTTACCTTTCCTCTTTGCTACAGTGTTTTTCGTCTCCACAAACCCTTGCACATGACCCCTTACTTGATTTTCCAGTGTCTATCTCTTTTTCTTTGCTCTTATGGTTGTTCACAGCCTCCACAGTGAAACTGACCTGTTTACTTTCTGCATTTATGTGAATGCATGTGCCAATAACTCAATAATTTGCCCACCAGGTGGCACTGCTGTACAAATTAGCATTTATCTGTAATTCTCTGGTACATTCTATCCTGCAATTCTCCAGTAGAAGTTTTCATTTGATTTTGCTGATGTATTATTTACAAAGTTTGCATTATTTAGCATCTGCTAGCTATGGATTTTAATTGTATAGTTTCTTTGATTTATCAGACATTTTCATGCAAGTACACATGGTTAGTCTGTGGCTGTTGATTCATATTGCAGTTCTTTTAGTTTATATTAATACAGTTATTTTAATTATTAAAAGGACACTTTTCGATGAAACCGGTTTCTGAGGGTTACATATTTTTTAAATGTATTTAATAGCAGGGTGTATTTTATGTGCTCTATATATGTTTCCTTTTGTCATTTAGCAGCAAAAAAAGGAACAGCAAACAGTCTGTTTTTCTGCTGTTAGCTGCAATCATTTATATTTCTCTGCAGCCACTAAATTCTATGGTGGTGCATATATTTCCTATCTCCCAACTTCCACTTCAGTGATAGGTAAAATATTGGAATGGTATAATTTGACCTGTGTTTTTACCAAGATTACTTTAAGCAGATGTAATTTAGAGAGAAATTTAAGAATTGAATATGGAGGAGATAGGGGAGCGAGATAGAAAATAGCAGTCAGTTCACCAAGAGCTAGTATATTTATATTTGTAAATGTGAAACCCAGGTTCAAGTTTGATTGTTTGCTTATTCATTTAGCGTGCAAACTATCTGATTATACCTTCACTGCGCAAGTCTCAACTGTCCAGATTTTTACCTTATATTTTTGATATACTCCTCATAAAACTTGTGTTTTTTTTGGAAAATTGTTGAGGATTTAAGTCACTAAATAATGACATACATTTGAGTTTCAGACTCCATATCCTTCATAAAATGCATGCTAACACAAAACCTATTATTCCAGCAATTTTCTAAGTTTATAAGAGCAGTACTTAAAATTTATCCCCTGATTATTTTTAGATTCGCCCAGATTTCTTGAGTTTAAAGCTTGATCAATATGCTTTATCGCCTGTTTAACAAACGAGTAAATAAATAATATGTCCATATTGGTGATGACCTAGTTTGTATCACACATAAAACAAATGTAAATATATCAGAAGCATACACACACACGCACACACACACAACGATAACAAGACCAGTTTACTTACTGTGCTGAACTGAATACATGTGCAAACAATTCATTGATTTGCCCACCGTGTAGCTTTGCTGTGCAAGACAGCATCGGTCCATACACATATATTTTCTGATCATAGCTTTCTTACTTGTTTAACAAATGATTAAATAAGTAATGTGCGTAGCTGCAGTGTTTTGTACTGCATCACAAATGCACACACACACACACACACACACACACACACACACACACACACACACACACAATAACAACAATAAGAAAAACATCACTTTAGTTGCATAATTTAAACTCCATATGCCGTTTAGTAATTTAAAACATTTTTAAAACTACCAACAGTTTCATGAACACGTGGCAAAATGTTAGAATTCTTTCACTTTACCATCTCTTCCATTTTTACAGAGTTTTGTCTACTTGTAGTTAAATTCCTAACATGGCAATGCTGTAAGAATTTCTTTCATCTTCTTTCCCTCACCTGTAACAGGGATACTGAGCCTCTGCTATGAGGATGGTGTTTGCTGGCAAGCATCTGGTGATAGACGATCCATGTGGCACAGGTGGAATTAGTCCAAAAGCTGTGCAGGGCTGCCATGAGGGCTCAGAGGTGAAAAGTGGAGGTCAAATAACATATAAGGCAGTTCCTTAATATGGTGTCAAATGTGACCATGCATCCTTGGACATTCCTCATCCACTGCTAACATTACTGCTATTCATTCTGGTCCTTGCCTCCTTAAAATGCCTGCATCACAATTCTTATACTTTGTGTTAAAAACACTGTCAGTTTAGTTTCCATCTTCATCTTGTCCAACAGTCTTTTTCAAATTCTTATTCATTATAGCAAACTCTGAATGGGCTAGTTGATTATATTAACCCCCCCCCCCCCCCCGATCATGGCTTTATTGTGATGTTGAGATCTGTGAGCACCTATGATTCTTAGGGCTGTATTTTCTGCAGTTTTGTGCTCCTGGTACAGTCACGCATGGTCTAAAAATATGGACCAGATTTTCAGCAGTCCACAGTGCCCCCCATGATTGTTAGCTCCCTCACTTGTAACAGGGGTACTGAGCGCCACCTATGCAGATGGTGTTTGCTGGAAAGCACCTGGGGATCAAACGATCCATGTGGCCCAGGTGACATTAGCCCAAAAAAGCTGTGTGGAGCTGCCAATTGGGCTCAGAGGTGAAAAGTGGAGGTCAAATGTCATGCCACTGAAGTGGCACACAGGAGCAGGTTGAATGAAGGCGGACTAGATTCTGGCAAAAGAAACTGGCTCTTGGGATGAGGAATGTTATCTCACTGCTGGGGAGGGAGCCTGAATTTGTGCAGGAGGTGAAAGGTAACAGCTGGAACTAATTGCCTCACCTTTGCACACAACATTGATTCTGAAACTAGACTTCTTGAATTTTGGAAGTATCTTTCCTACTGTGAAGCTGACCCACAGGAGATGCTCCGAGTGGGTATGGGGATACTCACAAGTCCAAATGGGTAACATTCAGTTGGAGTTTGTGCCAGCAGATGAAAGGGTTGTCTTTTTAAATGCCTTTATTGATTTATCACTTCTTACACAAGCAAACTTACATTTATATAAAAGTAATCAAACCATGTTAACAAGTTCACCTTTGAGAACATTATACATCACAAATATTATTATATATCATATCACCAAAGCAACATAAGATAAATTGTTCAATTCCTGCCTTCTCTTAAACCTCATTCCTCCTCCAAAACATTTTTCTGCATGTATTGTTCCCACAAATTGTTCTTTTATCTCATTTCTAATATTCACTACTTCAAGTATAATTGGTTTAGATTTTAATATTTTCTAATAGTTGCTTTTTTGGCAGCCAGCAGAATTAAACTTAAGAAGGCCTTACTATGTCTAGACAATTCAGATCCTGCATCCCTGCTGAGAAAATGAAAGTGTTGTCTCGATGACTTTGAGTCACAAATAGGAAATCGCTGCCTGTTGTTTGTGCACATCTTCCTAATAGCTATTTGAAGAATTCAGCCTGCTTTGAAATGTCTTGTGGAAAGCTCTGCTTGGCTGGGTACCACCTATAGATTTTCTGATTCTACTAGGATACTTGAGTGCTCTTGCATAAAATGATAGAAATACCAGGAGAAGAATGACTAAGAACTATTTGCTTGACTGGAACCTGAGTGGAAAATTGTTTTTGAACTTCTGTGCCAGCTATATATTATCTGTAACAAACACCATGTGTGAATACAAGGATGCTCGCAACTATACTTGGTACCTGAGCACCTTGGGCCAAAGGTTGACAATTGACGTCATGGTTCTGACACCAGACCTGATGTCATATATCTGTTGGACACTTGGTCAAGCAAAATTCTGAGCTGTCAAGTAGTCACTATTTAGTGGTGAGATGGGTCAGATGATATTATCAGGGCAGATTCAGGAAAGCTACATGTATAGTGAGGCAATCCTGGGAACTCCCAATACTTCCAGTGGGATGACTTCAACTCAGATGTTTGGATCATCTTCTGTATTATATATATGTGAGTTCAGGGATTAAAGCCTGACTTAACCCTGCTAAAGACCTCAATAGCTGAGGCAGCAACAAGTAGCTGACACCAAAAAGTGCTTGTCGTGATGACTTTGGATCCTGTTTACAGGCACCAGCAGTAAGAAAGGCCATCACATTAAATAAAGCAGCCATTCTTACAACACTAGATTGGGAGTTCCAGATTTGATTGAAAGGTACTGACATGCCAGGAAGGCAGCAACAGTGGCAATCACCAAAGTAAATGCCCCTGTGTGACAGGAGTTTGGCAAGGCCATAGAGAATAATTTTCAGACAACCTCACTGAGGTTCTGACAAGCCCTCTGGTGATTCAGAAGAGGGACACTGAAAGAATACTAGTAGGCTGTTCTCAGCAATGGTAAAGAAAATCTAGCCTCATTGTTAAGACATGGAAAGCATACTCTGAGGAAATTATGAAGCCTGTTAACATATCTTTATCCAGGGAGTCAGTACCAGAAGCACATGGTGGAATTGCTCCCATTTCAGTGGATGAGGTTAGTGCAACATTTAAACAGTTCTGCTGTGCCAAGGCTAATTGACTGAAATATATGCAGCCAGGGATGCTGAAGGTATTGGATATTGTTGGGTTTCATGGCTCACATACCTTTTCTGTGTTCCACGGAAAGCTAAGAAAGTACCTCTGGATTGCCAATGTGGGGTACCCTCTTTCATTTTTAAAGAGGGGGAGATGATGGGGTGCTGCAATTATGGAGGATTCACACTTCTCAACTTCCCAAGAAAAGGATATTCCAAGTTTCTGGAAAGGAGATTTTTTCCAAGAGCTGAGCCTCTTATTAAGGAGGAGTAATGCAGATTCAGTCAATCATCTTTTTTACCTTTGTCCTTACACAAATAGTGGATGGGTCATGGGAGTTAGTACTGTTTACATGTGTTTTGTGATCTTGTAAAAGTATATGACTGTGGACCCTCGAGTGTCTTGTGGGAAGTTTTACAATAGTCCGGGACCCCGGGGTCACTGCTCTATGCCATTCTGTCCCTGGATCAGACAAGTGAGAGTCGTGTTCTCAACATTAAGTCAAATATGACACAGATGAAAGAGTTTAAGAATGTTGAGGTCTAGTTCACAAGTGAATGTAGAGGGGGTAGGGGTGGGTTAATTTAAAAGATGGGTGAAGTAGCAGAGTAATGAACAGATATTTTACTGGGGTGAGGTTGTAAAGCAAGAGCTGAGTCATAAGATGAATTTCCGAGTTTACTGGTCAGTCTGTGGCTGACTCCTCTCTTATGGTCATGATCCTTGTGTAACAACTGAAGAGAACAGATCATGGATACAAGTGGCAGAAATGAGATTCCTTCACAGGGTGACCAAGTTCATTTTTCATGATAGAGTGAGAAGCATGATAGCTTGGAAAGATCTTGGAGTCCAGCCACTGCTGCCTCTTGTTGAGAGGAGTCAGATGAGGTGGTTTGGGCACCCAGTGAGGATACCTCCTGGGTGTCTCCCATGGGAGATGAACTTGAAATAGCACATTGGGTGTAGGCCCCAGGGTAGAGCCTGGGAAATGGGAGTGACTGGGAATGAGCTATAGACTTGCCAGGGATACAGAACTCTTTCCTACTTATTCCAGCTTGGCACCACTATCACATTTAACATTGGTTTACAAAATGGAGAGATATTAAACTCCCACATACACCATTTATCTTCATTTCATTCCTATTTATTACAGATTTAGTTTCTTCACTTACACCTTCTCTAGCTCTTTTAGTGTTCACTCTGCTAAGTCATATTTTATGGATCCAGACCTGTACAAGGTCATCCATTTTATAGTATCATAATCAGTGTCAGGATATATGCTTTCCAGTTCACTTTTCAATCCAGTGAGTTAGATCTTGTTTAGTTTCCTTTAAAATGCATTTAATTTGCCTTTCTCCATATACATTTCTATGCCTCAGATTTGTATGAACTTTCCTTGAGGTCACATGATGCTAATGCACTGTGGTCCACTCCCACTAGTCAGGGATTTTCAGTGCTGGTGACTTTGAAACAAGGTGTGACTGTATGCAACAAATAATCAGGTTAACTTGAATCAGGTGGAACTTGAGCTTGGCTCATCTACTCTTAAACTCCTCAACATCACAAAAAAAAAAATGATAATTTTTCTACAAAGACATTTGAAGTAGTTTGGAATTTTTTAAAGTATTAAACAGTGCAACGCTTTGGATTGTGGTTTGTGATCTTTTTTTTTTTTTTTTTTTTGTTAAGTTTTTTTTTTTTCTTAAGTTTTGTTCATTTATTTTGCCTTGTTGGCATTTGTTGAAGTTTACATATGAAGTCCTCTCTGCCACTGGCAACTAATTAGATCCTTCTCCCCTCCATTGTATCTGTCCCTGCCAAGTTCTGGGCATAGATCCAACCTTATCCCTCTAAATATATGTTATTCTACATGCACTCCCTGCTGTGAAGATAAGCAAGTTAAAATCAGTGAGTAGAATAATAGCATATAGCCCTCTGAAATGCAAAAGGAAGGAGTTAAATTTAGCGATAGGTAGGGAACAATATCCACATTTATTATTTCTGGAAACAGTTTCTACTTGGAGCACCTCATTATGATTTTATATATATATATATATATATATATATATATATATGTGAGGATACACTTAAGCACGCACATACTTAGATTTTCCAGGTGTTGCCCTTAAATGTATATCAGTCTTCATTTCATGTGGTCAGAGTAGCCAGGTAAGTAAGTTGCCACAATTAGGATACTCCCTAAAAACAAGCAAACAAAACAAATGGAGAAGCGACAGCATGCAGTAGGATTCTGTTTCACAAAAGCAACAAGCAGCCCAGTGAATGGCCTGAGACATCCATTACATAAGATAATTCTGATGTTTATCACCCTATGCAGAAGAATGTACCCACGGTAACCACTTCCTGCACACAAATGGTTCTATGTTTAAGACAATGCTCCTTGAGTAGAAATGTTTCTTCATCTGCATTACTTACAAGCTGCTGTACAAAAATGCTTTATCAGGACAGATGATGATACTTAAAAAGAAATGTTTTTCTAAACAGGGATGGTATATGCACCTAATTTTAGTGACAATGTCTTTTACTATGTATTCCTCTGTATTTACACAAACACACACACACACACACACACACACACACACACACACACACACACACACACACACACACACAGCTAGGATTTCCAGGCACTACTCAGAGGAATGTAATAAAATATGAAGCTGATTATCAACAGAAGTAGCCTTTACCAGAAAATTAATATCTGACAATGGACTCTGGTAATAATGACCCTGTCAGTTATTTCCTAGTCTTCCTTTTTAATCAGATGGGCTGGTTTATATGGCAGCCACAAGTCAGCACCCTTCCCAATCCCACCTGCTGCTATGATCTTGCTCCCTCCACATGTTGACAGTAAGGTGTCGGGTTTTAGATAAATCATAAAACTTTATTATTTAAAGGAATGATTAGAGTAGTTTAAATATAATGATAGCCTACCCTAAGTAGACTAGTCAAAAAAAAAATAATAACATAACATAACAGACTATGTAAACTCTATAAAGATAAAGGATTTACATATTTCCAGGTGATACACCTTATTTTTGGCTGCTGTGCCTTGCAGCCCCATTGGTCTCTGTAATGGCAGCATGTTACTTCAACTGTTTACAGTAAAGGGTGGCACAGCCACAGATGAACAGATGGCAAGTCAGTGCAGAGATGTTCATATCTGCTTTTCTGCTTTTTAAAGACAGTTCAGCAGCAACAATAACAATTTGTTTTATGTGAGTCCTGCTCATGCTGTCAATAAAGAAAGAAACACTCAAAAGTTAACTGAGCATATTTAAGGACACAGAAGGTCGTGCAACCTGTGGGTCAAACAGTTTGATTAGGAAAGAAATAGTAAAAGAGGGAAATAGTCAAAGCAAAAATGACCAGGTAGCACAAGTTGCAGGAACTCATGAACTCTTTATTAGTATGAACCATGGTTAAGCACTTTCGTCTGTAAAAGTCATCTTCAGAACCATGAAAAGAAAAAGGGGATAACACCCGCCAATGAAAGCCAATAAAAACACCATTAAGTTAACACCCCCCACAAAAAAATTAGACAATGAAAGGCCAGCTAATGAAAAACCCACCAATACAGTTAAAGGAACAATGAGCAATTACATTAAACGTCCTGAATAGCATATTATAACTACTGAGTAACCGATAAAATGTCCAACATAAAATAAAATGGTACAAAATTATAATCTAGCAGCTCTGCATTTAAGTTCACTGGAGATCAAGATGGCTTCATTAAGACCAGGATATGTGGTTGCATCCAAATAAAGTTAAGGACTTCCCAGTGTAGAGACAATTGTGCCAATCTCCTGTTTAAAGTGTTAAATCTATCTACTCTAGTGCAGTGAATTTAAACTTGGTAAACCTACACGGAAGCATGTCTTGCTAATGTGCTTTTATTCTCCATCTTAGCAATGCTACATGTTTGTTAGTAAATGCGTTTGTTAAGTCCACTGATGTTTTTTCCAATATAAAAAGCACAGTAAGAACAGCACCTAGCAAGATAAACCACTTATACAGATTTTACTTGGGAATATCCATACTTTTGGCTAATACGTTTGGTCTGTTCTTCATAAAATTGTGTTTTTTTGACAAATCACTGGGATGATCTAAGAATTAAAATCACTAAATAATAACATGCATTTGATTTTCAGACTTAATATCATTCAGAAAATGAGTTCTAACACAAATTCTGTTATTCTAGCAACTTTCTAAGTTTATAGGAGCAATATTTAAACTGTCTCCCTTTTTTTTTGGGCCTTTGTCCCCTCCCATTATGTCAGGCTTTGTCCAGATTTCTTGTGCTAAGAGGTTGTAGTATTCGGGCTGGTAATGTGGTTGTTGTATTGTAGGGGCACTGTGGGGAATTCAGCATGTACTGTTGGTTCTGTATTCTCTGGTAACTTGTTGGTTCTGGTGGATGTATGACTTGCAGAAGTTGTGTGAAGAAGCATGGGTGCGCACCTGGAGGCTCTTAATAAAGAAAGGCCTTACAACTCTACAAACCGTGTGGTTTTGTTATTTCCCAGGATATAACATATTGGCGACGAGAGGATGGGATGCCTCCGAGTCCGCTGCGAGTAACCTGGTGGGCTGCAGTTCATGTCGGATGACGAAGAGACGGGGCCTACTGGAGTGATGTCGGGTTCCATGTTGGGGTCACTAGTTGCATATGACTGTCAGACACAGACCTGGGAGGAGTATTGTGAAGTGTTGGAACATTTTTTTGAGGCAAACCAGATAATGGAAGCGGGTCGGAAGCGAGCCATATTGCTAAGCTCGGTGGGCAGTAAGACGTACAGTCTAATGAGGAACTTATTGAGTCCTGATAAACCGGGGGACAAATCGTTCACAGAGTTGACGGATTTACTTCAGTCACATTATAACCCGAAGCCGAGTGCAATAGTCCAGAGGTTCAAGTTAAATTCAAGGACTAGAATGGCTAATGAAACGGTAATGGAGTATGTCGCAGTGTTGAGGGAACTGGCACAACATTGTGATTATGGGGACAGACTGACCGAAATGCTACGAGATAGGCTCGTATGTGGCATTGCAGACGACCGCATACAACGCAGACTGTTAGCGGAGCCTGACTTGTCGTTTGAAAAGGCCTTGAAGTTGGCACAGGCCATAGAGACAGCGACTAAAGACATTCGTGATTTACAACAGAAAGCCACGGAAGGGGTTGGAAGCAGGAGTGCGACCCCACTGCCAGTGCATAAAGTGGTCATGGAGCATAAATCACAAGGGAAGTCTGGTCAGTATGTTTGTTACAGGTGTGGAGGTGAACATCTGTCACGGAACTGTCGTTTTTTTAACTGTAAAATGTCATGCTTGCGGGAAAAAGGGCCATGTAAAGAAAATGTGCCGCTCAATGCCCTCTCGGGAGCAGCCGAAAAGGGGAGGAAAAAGCAGTATGATGGAAAGGAAGGAAACCAAAAATAAACGGCAGTATGCACACCACATGCGTGAAGTTACAGATCAACCAACCAGGGAAGCCGAAGAAGTGTTCACAATGTTTAACGTGAAAGAGGCCAGGTGGGAAAGAGTTGATCCCATTAAAACCCAGTTGGACTTAAATGGTAAAATGGTGCAGTTTGAAGTGGATACAGGTGTAGTGTGACAGTTCTGTCAAAGGCTGAGTATGGGAAGTTATGGCCCAGAGAAGCTCGTGGCTGCAGGACTGTTCAGTGACTTTGAAAACCTACACGGGTGAAATAGTTCCCACGTTGGGAATGGTGAAAATGAAGGTAAAATATAAAGACCAAGTCAAAGAGTTGCCAGTCATGGTGGTAGCAGGTAAGGGACGAAACCTGCTAGGCCGGGTGTGGTTAAAGGAGCTAAACATGGACTGCCTACAGCTCCATAAGGTAGAACAGCCGGGCCTGACCTTGCAAGAGGTGCTGGAGAACAATGAAGAAGTATTCAAAGAGGAACTGGGGACCTGGAGGGGTCCACCAGCAAAGATACACATGAAAGAAAACGTAACGCCAAGATTTTACAAACCCCGTCCTGTACCATATGCGATGAAGAAGAAAGTTGAGTTTGAGGTAGAGAGACTCACTAAGCAAGGTATAATTGAACCAGTAAAGTTTGCGGAATGGGCCGCACCAATTGTTCCAGTATTAAAGCCAGATGGTACTGTACGCATCTGTGGTGACTACAAGTTAACAGTGAACCAAGTCTCGAAGCTGGAGCAGTATCCTTTGCCCAAGGTGGAGGATGTGTTTGAAAAGCTGTCGGGAGGTGAAAGGTTTAGTAAACTGGACCTCAGTCAAGCATATCAACAAGTAGTGCTGGAAGAAGGGTCAAAGTATGTTACCCTGAACACACACAAAGGTTTGTTCCAAGTAAATCGTTTACCTTTTGGGGTTTCCTCGAGTCCAGCTATTTTCCAGAGAATAATGGAGGGACTGGTGGCAGGAATTCCGAAGGTGGCTGTGTATTTAGATGATATCCTGTTGACGGGAAGGAACATTCGAGAGCATCTGGAGACGCTGAATGAGGTGCTGAGTCGACTGGAGAGGCAGGTCTCTGGTGAAAAGGAGTAAATGTGCTTTCATGGCAACGGAAGCGGAATTCCTGGGCTACAAGGTGGATGCATCAGGCCTACACCCCCTGCCAAATAAAGTGGAAGCCATTCAACGGGCACCAGCACCCACAAATGTTACAGAACTGAAAGCCTATTTAGGCTTACTTAACTATTATAACAGGTTCCTGCCAAATCTGTCAACACTGTTAGCTCCTTTACATAAGTTATTAAGGAAGGAGGCTCAGTGGTCGTGGAAAAAGGAACAGGACAGAGCGTTTGAACAGTCAAAGGAACTAATGCAATCTTCAGAGGTTTTGGTGCACTACGATAGTCACAAGGACTTAATTTTGTCATGTGATGCCTCACCTTATGGGTTAGGGGCTGTGTTGGCACATCGCATGCCAGATGGACGATTTTGTCCACAAGGAAACCTTACTATTTGGTGTTTCTATGGGAAATGAGCTATAGACTTGCCAGGGATACAGAACTCTTTCCTACTTATTCCAGCTTGGCACCACTATCACATTTAACACTGGTTTACAAAATGGAGAGATATTAAACTCCCACATACACCATTTATCTTCATTTCATTCCTATTTATTACAGATTTAGTTTCTTCACTTACACCTTCTCTAGCTCTTTTAGTGTTCACTCTGCTAAGTCATATTTTATGGATCCAGACCCGAACAAGGTCATCCATTTTATAATATCATAATCAGTGTCAGGATATATGCTTTCCAGTTCACTTTTCAATCCAGTGAGTTAGATCGTGTTTAGTTTCCTTTAAAATGCATTTAATTTGCCTTTCTCCATATACATTTCTATGCCTCAGATTTGTATGAACTTTCCTTGAGGTCACATGATGCTAATGCACTGTGGTCCACTCCCACTAGTCAGGGATTTTCAGTGCTGGTGACTTTGAAACAAGGTGTGACTGTATGCAACAAATAATCAGGTTAACTTGAATCAGGTGGAACTTGAGCTTGGCTCATCTACTCTTAAACTCCTCAACATAGGTTCATAGGTTCATAGGTTCATACTAGGCTATCTGCCCAAGGGCATTTATAAGCCTAGCCCATAGTTATGTGGCTTTCGCCACCCCTTTAGTTTGAATAAAAACTATGCCTATCATTTTTCTGTGCCTCTGTCAAGCAGTGACACTGAAGTAATCCCTGGGGTATATCTGCGATCTCCCATCCATTGGTCAAGATTCCTCTTGAACAAGGCCAGCCAGGTGCTCTGCCTCACATGTACCGGGATTTTGTTCCACAGCATAGGAGTCTCTGGGTGATGAATCTGTCCCTCCAGCACGCTCTATTTATAACCGTGTCAAGGTTTAAGTCTCCCGCCCTTGTGGTTCTGAGGGATCTAGATTTTTTGAGGTGAAGCATATTCATCAAATCTGGGTTTGACATGGCCTTATATGTCAGGGACAGGTCACCTCTGAGCAAGCTGTATGAGACTGAATAAAGCTGGAGTTCTTTCAGTCGGGCAGCATAAGACATATTTTTGAGACCCTTTATCCTTTTGGTGAGGAACTTTTGGGGCCTTTCAAGCTGCATCAGGTGTCTGGTCAGATACATTCCGAACGGGGCATTGTACTCAATCATAGGTCTAATGAGTGATGAGTACAGGGGGACGATGACCTCCCTTGATCTAGATGTGAATCCCTTCATGATCAGGTGGGCGATATAGAAGGTTTTCCTAACTACTTTAGCAACATGAGTGTCAAACGAAAGACTACTGTCAACTTGGGTCCCCAGATCCCTGATGACTTTTTCTGTGATCACAAAAAAAAAATGATAATTTTTCTACAAAGACATTTGAAGTAGTTTGGAATTTTTTAAAGTATTAAACAGTGCAACGCTTTGGATTGTGGTTTGTGATCTTTTTTTTTTTTTTTTTGTTAAGTTTTTTTTTTTTTTCTTAAGTTTTGTTCATTTATTTTGCCTTGTTGGCATTTGTTGAAGTTTACATATGAAGTCCTCTGCCACTGGCAACTAATTAGATCCTTCTCCCCTCCATTGTATCTGTCCCTGCCAAGTTCTGGGCATAGATCCAACCTTATCCCTCTAAATATATGTTATTCTACATGCACTCCCTGCTGTGAAGATAAGCAAGTTAAAATCAGTGAGTAGAATAATAGCATATAGCCCTCTGAAATGCAAAAGGAAGGAGTTAAATTTAGCGATAGGTAGGGAACAATATCCACATTTATTATTTCTGGAAACAGTTTCTACTTGGAGCACCTCATTATGATTATATATATATATATATATATATATATATATATATATATGTGTGTATATATATATATATATATATATATATATATATATATATGTGTGAGGATACACTTAAGCACGCACATACTTAGATTTTCCAGGTGTTGCCCTTAAATGTATATCAGTCTTCATTTCATGTGGTCAGAGTAGCCAGGTAAGTAAGTTGCCACAATTAGGATGCTCCCTAAAAACAAGCAAACAAAACAAATGGGGAAGCGACAGCATGCAGTAGGATTCTGTTTCACAAAAGCAACAAGCAGCCCAGTGAATGGCCTGAGACATCCATTACATAAGATAATTCTGATGTTTATCACCCTATGCAGAAGAATGTACCCACGGTAACCACTTCCTGCACACAAATGGTTCTATGTTTAAGACAATGCTCCTTGAGTAGAAATGTTTCTTCATCTGCATTACTTACAAGCTGCTGTACAAAAATGCTTTATTAGGACAGATGATGATACTTAAAAAGAAATGTTTTTCTAAACAGGGATGGTATATGCACTTAATTTTAGTGACAATGTCTTTTACTATGTATTCCTCTGTATTTACACAAACACACACACACACACACACACACACACACACACACACACACACACACACACACACACACACACACACACAGCTAGGATTTCCAGGCACTACTCAGAGGAATGTAATAAAATATGAAGCTGATTATCAACAGAAGTAGCCTTTACCAGAAAATTAATATCTGACAATGGACTCTGGTAATAATGACCCTGTCAGTTACTTCCTAGTCTTCCTTTTTAATCAGATGGGCTGGTTTATATGGCAGCCACAAGTCAGCACCCTTCCCAATCCCACCTGCTGCTATGATCTTGCTCCCTCCACATGTTGACAGTAAGGTGTCGGGTTTTAGATAAATCATAAAACTTTATTATTTAAAGGAATGATTAGAGTAGTTTAAATATAATGATAGCTCACCCTAAGTAGACTAGTCAAAAAATAATAACATAACATAACAGACTATGTAAACTCTATAAAGATAAAGGATTTACATATTTCCAGGTGATACACCTTATTTTCGGCTGCTGTGCCTTGCAGCCCCATTGGTCTCTGTAATGGCAGCATGTTACTCAACTGTTTACAGTAAAGGGTGGCACAGCCACAGATGAACAGATGGCAAGTCAGTGCAGAGATGTTCATATCTGCTTTTCTGCTTTTAAAGACAGTTCAGCAGCAACAATAACAATTTGTTTTATGTGAGTCCTGCTCATGCTGTCAATAAAGAAAGAAACACTCAAAAGTTAACTGAGCATATTTAAGGACACAGAAGGTCGTGCAACCTGTGGGTCAAACAGTTTGATTAGGAAAGAAATAGTAAAAGAGGGAAATAGTCAAAGCAAAATGACCAGGTAGCACAAGTTGCAGGAACTCATGAACTCTTTATTAGTATGAACCATGGTTAAGCACTTTCGCCTGTAAAAGTCATCTTCAGAACCATGAAAAGAAAAAAAAGGGATAACACCCGCCAATGAAAGCCAATAAAACACCATTAAGTTAACACCCCCACAAAAAATTAGACAATGAAAGGCCAGCTAATGAAAAACCCACCAATACAGTTAAAGGAACAATGAGCAATTACATTAAACGTCCTGAATAGCATATTAAAACTACTGAGTAACCGATAAAATGTCCAACATAAAATAAAATGGTACAAAATTATAATCTAGCAGCTCTGCATTTAAGTTCACTGGAGATCAAGATGGCTTCATTAAGACCAGGATATGTGGTTGCATCCAAATAAAGTTAAGGACTTCCCAGTGTAGAGACAATTGTGCCAATCTCCTGTTTAAAGTGTTAAATCTATCTACTCTAGTGCAGTGAATTTAAACTTGGTAAACCTACACGGAAGCATGTCTTGCTAATGTGCTTTTATTCTCCATCTTAGCAATGCTACATGTTTGTTAGTAAATGCGTTTGTTAAGTCCACTGATGTTTTTTCCAATATAAAAAGCACAGTAAGAACAGCACCTAGCAAGATAAACCACTTATACAGATTTTCGCAGAATATCCATACTTTTGGCTAATACGTTTGGTCTGTTCTTCATAAAATTGTGTTTTTTTGACAAATCACTGGGATGATCTAAGAATTAAAATCACTAAATAATAACATGCATTTGATTTTCAGACTTAATATCATTCAGAAAATGAGTTCTAACACAAATTCTGTTATTCTAGCAACTTTCTAAGTTTATAGGAGCAATATTTAAACTGTCTCCCTTTTTTTTGGGCCTTTGTCCCCTCCCATTATGTCAGGCTTTGTCCAGATTTCTTGTGCTAAGAGGTTGAGAGGTATGACCTAAATTTGTTGCTGAAGTGATAAGAATTCACCTTGTGAGGAACAAATCTATCGTCTTTCATCAGGGTAATTGACTGTATCTATTCACTTGCTGATGTTAACTGTTACACTGAAATCATATTGAGAAGGAGGTAACAGATCTGCAAATTTATTATCATACCATCTGCCCTTTTCCCCACTGTAGTCCAGTCTCGGAGTTGGTATATATAGTTGGGGTGTGTGGGTTTGAAATATTGTGGTGGGGCACACGGGGAAGTGGTGACCAGCTAGTTACTTTCTTCATCAATGAAATGAACGTTCACTGAATGAACATTCAATGGATAAGATGTTCAGCCATTTGATGGAAGTTCCATTTGATGGCTGAACATAGACTCCATACAAACATACACACACACACACACACACACACACACACACACACACACACACACACACACACACACACACACACACACACACACACCACTGTTATCTCATCTCCTAACATAGCCATTATTCTAATCTTGACTGGCAAATTCATTTCCCTTGCACAAGCACAGCTCACTCAACACAATGCTTGATTTAAAGAGACAGCAACACACTTTGCTGACAAGACGGACGTGTATTTGGCAAAGTATACTGCAGCCCATTATATATACCCATGGGAGGGGAGTGAATCCTGTGTGGAGTGGTACTGGGAAAGTACTTGAAGTCATATGCAAATGATACCTGTTATGTAGTTATGTGCTCATTCAATGAATGAGACGTCCACAGAAGTGGTGTGGAGTAAGTACTGGGATACTGTGTGCAGTTGGTAGTTGGGGAATAGTATGCACAATGTGTGGTTAGGGGAATATTGTCCATAGTGTGTGGTTAGAGGGATATTGTGCACAGTGTGTGGTTAGGGGGATATTGCCCACAGTGTGTGGTTAGGGGAATAGTGTGCACAGTGTGTGGTTAGGGGAATATTGTCCACAGTGTGTGGTTAGGGGAATAGTGTGCACAGTGCGTGGTTAGGGGGATATTGTTCACAGTGTATGGTTAGGGGAACAGTGTTCACATTGTGTGGTTAGGGGGATATTGCTCACAGTGTGTGGTTAGGAGAATAGTGTGCACAGTGTGTGGTTAGGGGGATATTGTCCATAGTGTGTGGTTAGGGGAATAGTGTGCACAGTGTGTGGTTAGGGGGATATTGTCCACAGTGTGTGGTTAAGGGAATAGTGTGCAAGAGTCTGGTTAGGAGAATAGTGTGCACAGTGTGTGGTTAGGGAATGGTATGCACACTGTGTGGTTAGGGGGATATTGCCCACCATGTGTGGTTAGGGGAACGGTGTGCACAGTGTGGTTAGGGGGATATTGCTCACAGTGTGTGGTTAGGGAAATGGTTTGTACAGTGTGTGGTTAGGGGAATGGTGTGCACAGTGTGTGATTAGGGGGGTATTGTTCACAGTGTGTGGTTAGGGGAATAGTGTGCACAGTGTGTGGTTAGGGGGATAGTATGCACAGTGTGTGGTTAGCAGGACTGGTTAGGGGGATAATGTGCATAGTGTGTGGTTAGAGGGATAGTGTGCATAATATGTTTTGTGGGATATTGTGCACAGAGAGTGTGTGTGTGTGTTTGTGTGTGTGTGTGTGTGTGTGTGTGTGTGTGTGTGTGTGTGTGTGTGTGTGTGTGTATGTGTGTAGTTAGGGGACATTGTGGACAGTGTGTGGTTAGGGGAATAATGTGTATAGTGTGTGATTAGGGGAATAGTGCTCACAATGTGTGGTTAGGCAGATATTGTCCACAGTGTGTGGTTAGAGGAATAGCATGCACAGTGTGTAGTTAGAGGGATATTGCCCACAGTGTGTGGCTAGGGAAATGGTGTGCACATTGTGTGGTTAGGGGGATATTGCCCACAGTGTGTGGTTAGGGGAATAGTGTGCACAATGTCTGGTTAGGAGAATAGTGTGCACAGTGTGTGGTTAGCGGGACTGGTTAGGGGGATGGTGTGCATAGTGTGTGGTTAGGGGGATAGTGTGCATAATATGTTTTTGGGGGATATTGTGCACAGTGTGTGGTTAAGAGGTATTGTGCACAGAGTGTGTGTGTGTGTGTGTGTGTGTGTGTGTGTGTGTGTGTGTGTGTGTGTGTGTGTGTGTGTGTGTGTGTGTGTGTGGTTAGGGGCCATTGTGCACAGTGTGTGGTTAGGGGGTATTATGCACAGTGTGTGGTTAGGGGAATACTGTACACAGTTTGTGGTTTGGGTGACAGTTTGTGCAGTTCAGCGTTTGGGGGACAGTGTGAGCAGTTCATGGTTTGGAAGAACATGTGTGCAGTTTATGGTGTGGGGATAGTGTGTGGCTTGTGTGATTGATATGGCAGTGTGTACCATTTGTGGTTTGTAGGCACATGGTATACAAGACAATGGTGCTGGTAAAGCTGGTACCCAGTGGGAAGTGCTGAAATTGCTTTAGCATTACAGTGAGCCAATGAGCAGCTTCCATAACATCAGAGCAGAGCACTTGGCTTTACATCCTTCTTAGGGAAGATTATGGAAAGAGGTTAACCAGGAGGGGCTGCAGTTTCTTAATGTAGTCTGTTTAACAGAAGGACTCTTGCATGATTTCATAGATTAGAATTTTTGTCTGTCTTATTGAATTCATTCTAATTTGATCACTGCTAAGGTCATGTGGAATCCTGTTGAATGTAGTGTGGATGAAATTATTTGGGAATTAAATTTAATACTTGTTTGGGGATGGTGGTGGCTTAGCAGTTTGGACAATATAGTTCATGCTTTTGGGTGCAGTGTATGCAGGTTTTAGTTTAGAGGTCAGTGTGTGCAGTTCATGGTTCATGGAATCATGTGTGTATTTGGTGGTTAGGGGGAAAGTGTGCACAGTTTGTGGTTTGGTTGACAATTTTTGCAGTTTATGGTTTGGGGTTAGTGTGTGCAGTGTGTGATTTGAATGACAGTGTGTACCATCTGTGGCTTGGAGACACATGGTTTCAGGGAAAAGTCTGTGCAGTTTGAGAGATAGTGTATCCACTTTGTGTTTTGAAGGTCAGTATGTGCAGTTCATGGTTTGGAGAATAGTGTGTACATTTCGTAACTGGGGAATATTGTATGTAGGTTGCAGTTGTCGTTTGAGCAGTTTTTTCCAAAAAAAGCAAATGCTAGCCAGTGCGCTGGTGTAAAGGAATAAAGCAGTGTCTATGGCTCAAGTGGTCTGGCTTTGTTTAGTAGCTCAAGTAGCTGCTCAGGAGTCTGAGGTACTACTAGAAAAGGTTGTGTATGCCCATCTTTGGAGGGAGGATGTGCACCTGGATGCTTCTCCTGTTTGATCCCTGATGGGGGCCCCCAACACAGGGAGCACTGTCCTTAGTGAGGAAGGTTGGAGAAACTTGGCTGAGTTGTCACAGAGGCAGGATGATACGCCAGCATATCTCCATAGCATATGCACCTATCAGATGTCAACAAGCATGCAAGTAGGGAAGGGAAGATTAGACCTTAAAGAAAAATCCTCCCAGTAAGCGGCTTCATGCTAATTACCCAGAAAATAGGACCTTTCAAGCTTTCACTAATAATACCCTAAATCATCTGTCTTAGGGCCATTGCTCTTCACTTTCATCAATGATTTAACTTATAATCTGCCACGTCAGCTTAATAATGTACACAGGTGAGCATCATCATCATCCCATCATCATCATCAATCCGCTTTTTCCATTTTCTACATGGGTTGGGGTGTTGTGTCAACAGATGCCATATCTCTCCATTCAATGTCACTTTCCTAACTTCTTCAGCAGTTGTGCTTGACTGTCATAGGTGTTCTCTCACACAATCCAACCATTCCTTTGCTGGATGCCCTCATTTCCTCTTACCTGTATCCTGTCTGTTCCAAATCTTTTTCAATAAATTGTATTCTACTTTTCATTTCTTCATCTTTTCCATAGTGAGCATCCTACCACCTGTGTCAGGCACTTCCTCTCCATCACCTCTCTCCTGCTCTGCTTTTACTGCCTAGGTTTCTGTATCATAAAAAACTGGTTGCACCATGTTTCGTACACCTTACTTTTCAACTTCTTTGGCATTTTTCTGTCATATATTACACCTGACACTCTGTGCCAGTTGGCTGCAGCCCTTCTGATTCTAGCTTTGACCTCCTTATTCAGATTTCCCTTCTCCTCAACCAGCCCTCCCAGATACTTGAAACTGTTAAGCTGGTTCACCATTTTTCCTTCTATCTCAAGTTTCAGCTTCTTTTTCTGACTTCCCCCATTTGCTGCCATTACAACAGTCTTATCTGTTCTCATTTTCCATCCCAGGTGCCTTCAGTTTTGCATTCCTTTCAGGGATGCCAGAAGCTGCTAAAGACTGGAGGTAGGGGGCAAAAGGAGCACTTAGTGATCTAAAAGGGCATTTGTAGCTGCCTACTGCCATAACAGAAACATAACTAACAGATGATGTATGTAGTATAAGTATGAGTTACATCTGAAACTACTGCAAAGAAATTTCATAGAAAATTACAAATGAAGCTGATGTTGCACCTGCATGGTATGTGATCCAATCATCATATACTAAAAAGTTAGGAGGAAAAAGTGCAGTAGTGCAATAACATACTTACTGTTGCCACACAGAGCAACCACCAAAGAATAGTGGTGGGAAGCTGCTAAACCTTTGTGTTAAGCACGTCACTCAGACTTTAAAACTTCCAGATGAAGTGTTTAACAGTGTCCCACTGCTCTTTTGTGGTGACTGCTGATTGTTGTTACTGCTCTAGTGTGTGACTAGAGCTTAAGAATAGTAAAAGATACTTGATAAAAGCTTGTTAAGAACATTTCAGATGTCAGAATGGTGTTAACCAAGCATGCTTTTCCCTAAATTCAGAGTATAATCATGGTGATCCATAATCTGTAAGTCATTATCTTTAAGGCATAAAATCTATGGCACAACATCTAGACCTTGGCAGCCACCACACATCAGGTTGTAGAAGTAGATTTTGACACAGGTTTCTGCCATGGACTCACCTACTGTGCAACTGGCCCTTTTCAGAGGTGTGCACAGAAGGTTGCTATAGCTTCTCTTTGGGGGGGGGGGAGCTGAGAAGAGTGAGGTTATTATTTCTGAAGTTCTCCTCACAATAAAATCAATAAGGTGTGCACAGAATGTGACTGCAACTTGTTCTGGCAGTGGGGACAGTGTGGCCATTATTTCATTATTTCTCTAGTTTCCATCATAGTATGTATCCTTTTGTTTTAGGTGTACAAAAAAGTTGACTGTAGCTTGTGTGGGGCTGTGACAGTGTGGTCATTATTTCTTTCATTTTTCACACAGGCCCCTGAGGTATACACAGAAGATGACTATAGCTTGTGTAGGGGCAGTGTATACTCTAAGAGCAACGGGGCGGGAATATGTGACTGTGATCATTTTTTCACCTTTCTCACAATCACACAACAGGTGTGAATCATAGCTGGCTAACTTTGGAGGGAGGGGTAGGGAGGCATATTGTAAATATACATCCAAGATCAACATGTTAAAGCAATTTTACTATATTCTGGTTGTCAGATAGATAGCCAGAAGGTAGCTGTCCTTTGTAGGTGGAAGTGAAGAGACAAACTGTATGATGTGTGACAGCAGCAACTTGAAATATATGACTGTGGCCAGTTATTCATCCACTTGTACCCAGTCTAACTTCAGAGAGATACACAGTGGGTGATTACACTTTTTTTGACAGGGAACCAAGTACTCTTCCAAAATATGATTCATGTATCTTTTCAAGAATTTACCTTCTCAGTTTATTGGAAAATACTTTTTTGCAACTTTGATCATTAAGCCTTGGGTACAGCTTGTTTCTTTATCCATCCACAATCCCTTTTCCTCCATTTTGCATATGAGGTCAGGGTGTCACTCCAACAGTGACAATCTAGAACCAAGGCTTACACTGCCAGGTGGCTAGTCCTGCCACGATAGTTCTTCCACACCACGCACTCACACACACGCTCCCACCTATGGCCAATTTAGAGTGCCCAATTCCCATACTGCAGACACTGAGGAAGGATGTTTTTTATATATCGAAAGCTTTGTCATTTGTTTTAATAAATTTTATTTGGCTTGACGGTGTGGAGAGACTATTTTTTTTTTGTTGTTGCTCTCTCCACCTTATCACTTGTTCCACATTTTTATTGTTTGAGGAAACCAGAGCACCCGGAATAAACCCATACAAACACAGAAAGGACATGCAGACTCCACACAGAAGGTACCCCAGCTGAGAATCAAACTGGGGAGCCTCTTGCTATGAGACAACAATGCTATCTGCTGTGCCACCATCATTGTAAGAAAAAAAAAATAAGACCGAATTTCTTTGCTTAGTTTTGATTTTTGTGCAGGCCATATTTGTAACAAAAGGCTGGAGAGGAAAAAAACTCTAAAATGTACCCTACAGCATGCAATACCCCAATGGCTTTTGAAGTCCAAGTAACTTACTTCCTCCACAATTATTGAGGTGCAGTCTTGGCAGTTTAGGGAGTGGTGAAAGGATGCAGGAAGAAAATGAAAAATAATTAATTCACCTGCAGTTTTTGTTCAGGCTATCTTTGGTTTAAAAGATTTGAAAAAAAAAGCTCTAAGTCTAAAACATAACTCAGGGTATCTAGAACCCAAAGGCTTCTGGGGGACTGAGACTTCCGGCTTAATTTGATTATTTCCTGCTCATTTATTACAATACAATCTTGGCCATTATATTTTTTAAGAATGCAGTAACAATATAAAGAGTACAATAAAGTATGAGAAACAAGAAAAAAGTAATCGGAATGATTCGACAAGGTCAGGGTGGGGGGAGGGACACATTGGGGGTATGAGGGAAGATAGTGAATAGCAGAGGACCCATGGAGTTCTTTTCCTAGGCTTTCATTTCATCAAATGCCATAACTTTAATGGACGACTGTCTGCGCATGAGCAACATGCGTCCATTAAAATCTATGGGCAACTCTGACATTTTCCCCTCAGTTGATGTCACTGAGGTTAAAGATCAAAGTTAAACGTTAGTGTTATCCACTCTGAGAAAGCAAATTTCACAGCACCTTTTTTTAAAGTCTGAACACATTTGCTGATACAGTAAGGATACAGACTGGCACTTTATGCATCACATACGGTGATATAACAGGTAAGTCATGAAAGAAAACCACTTAAAGGACCACTACGGGAAAAAATGAAAAAAAAAAGCACATTTTTTTTTATCTTTTCTTGAAGTTCTACACATTGCAAACCTATATGCACAAGACAGATATAGTCACTACTAATTTCATTGTGTTTTAACCCTGAATACGCTCCTTGGGGTAGACATCCTGATGAGATTTTGTTTTCTTCTAAAGTTAAATCTTTTCCATAATGCACTGTGAGTGCACAGTTGATGGGATTACAATGCCCATGCCTAGGTTGTCACATCACAGTTCCAGTAAATTTACAGTTTACAGTAAATATTGTTTCAAATGCATTTATCAATACTCAACATAAAGGTGTTTAGGCATAGCTCTCAAGTAGTCAGGGACAAATCTAGGCTTTGTATTAGAACAATACCTCGCAGGATGCACAGTAGCAAGTCCCGCTTAAACCCCCACCAACCATCCAAAATTCGGTGACATCTTAGAAAATTTAAGTAATATTCATACCAATGGTGGCATGAATATTCATTGTCTATTCATAGTTTACCCTGAAGTGCAATCTCAGATTTGGTATATTTAATTTGTGAGGGTGTGGGGGCACAGGCCCCCACATGGGGGTGGAGGAGGGCTTGCCTCCCTGCAAAAATGAAGAAAAAAACATACACTGTCAATCATGCATCTTTTCCATACCATGACATGCCCATTTCACTTGCCAATCACTGAGAATATGCCCACTTCTGCACAAACCGGCCTGCAAGGTATTGTACTAATACAAAGCCCAAATCTCAACAGAAGCAGGGACAAATCCAGAAATAGTCAGGGACAGTAAGGGACACTTTTAAAATATTAGCACTATTAACCTGAGCCATTTCCAGAATAAGAGAATGTGAATTGCTTTACATTTTCTGAATTAAAATGAGTCTATAGCTTTAATTACAGTCATTATTTATTAAGTGCAATTCACTACCAGTCACCGGTATTACGACGGATTAAGGGAGACAGACCTAAAATTTGAATCAAAATCAGGGACAGTTCAGATTTATGTGTCCCTGAAACTCTGCCCTGTAACATATACAGATTACAATTAATACTGGCCACTCACTTATGCCTGAAAGCCGTGGTGGTGCAGCGGTAGCGTTGTCGCCTCACAGCAAGAGGTTCTCCTGTTCGATTCTCAGCTGGAGCACCTTCTGTGTGGAGTCTGTATGCCCTGCCTGTGGTCGAGTGGTGTTTGAAAGACATGCGTGAATGGGCGTTCCTTTATTGAAGGTTGGGCATTGGGCTGGCACCACATCACTGTCAAAAAAATCGACTGCCAATCACCAGTGGACCGGAGTTCTGCTGTGGCAACTCCTAATTGGGAAAAGCCAAAAGAAAAACAACAAAACTCACTTATGCATCAACCAAAGAATAACCTCATTAGACACAGAGAGCTTTACACAGCAATGTAGTCCTCAGAATACCTCTCAACTATTCAGATTTTTGCATCATATTTTAGATCTGTCCCTCTTAAAATTAGTGGTTTTCTGGCAAATCATTAGTATTGAAGTCACTAAATGATGACTTACATTTGTTTCTGACTTTAGTACCTTTGAAAATGCGTGCAAATACAAATTCTGTTATTATAGCAATTTTCTAAGTTTATAAGAGTAATATTTCAAATCTATCCACATTTTTGGGCTTTTGTCACCCTATTATTTTAGGTTTTGTCCCGATTTCTTGCAGTAAGAGGTTGACAGATATGATCCTCAGCCTTGTTACCTCTGAGGCAGGCAATGAAGTCACCTTTCACTTTTCATTACTACTGCTTTAGTATGTACATATTTATAGATGTTTTAGCCATTATGCTTGTTTTGATACTCAATGGGCAGGATTCACAAAGCCTCCGTGTAAGAGTTATAACTCATACACAGAGGCTGCAGTTAAACTGAGTGATGTCAGCATGCTCTGCATATTCATGAGAGCATGCTGAATCACACCAAAGGCTAACACGGTCCGTGTAAGACAGTAGGGGGCGTGTCCGTAGGCCAAGCCCTGTAAGCGGACATGCCCCCAGAAGAGTAAAAGTGCCCAAAGTAAACACCCACGCCAGAGTCCATGGAAATGTGAATAAACACAACACAACACATATCCCCACAGACTACGAACACAAAATGTACAAATGAGCATCACATACTTTTTTTAAATTGTAAAGATGTTTAACCGTGAGTGCGCTCATATGCGCGGGCGTGCCCATAGCACAGCTACAGTTAGCAGTCAGTGGGAAAGCATATAAGAACTAAATATGCAAAGTAAGCCAAGAAGCAATAGCGTAGCGGTAGAGATGTTGGCTGAAGAGCAGGCATTCATGGTTCGAGCCCCCACAACACCAATTTTTATTTTTAGCAAAATATGCACGAAACAAGTCCCTGACAAATATGTACACATAAAATCACATTTTATGTAAAATGTAATGAAATAGCCCATTTATATTGAAGAAATGTGAGGTAACAAAGCAATAAAAAATGCCAGATGTGCCCATAGCTGAGCTACAGTTTAACAGGGTGAGTGCATCTGCCCATAGGTGAGCAGTGGTTTAATTGGTGCAAAATGAGTGCCCGTAGCTGAGCAGTGGTTTAACACGCTGAATCTATGTGCCCCTAGCTGAGCTGAGCATAATATGCGTGCCGATAGCCAAATGAGGCTTAAACCAGCATACCCCGTTTCCGCGGAGCTGCACACCGCGCAAACAAGCTAACCGACAGGCAACGTTGAGCAAGCCATATCAAAACTGCCTTTACACAGACACACCCCTCAGCTTGTCTAGACAGTCATAAAAAATAAAAAGTAGTGGCCAGGTTCAAACCCAGGATACTATACACCATAGTCAAGGTACCAAACCACTAAGCCATGACAGCAGTACCTATAAATGCAATAATAGCTAATATATAGGAATGAATACAAACTGGAGCATGACAATGCAGGTTTACTGAAGTTGATACAATTCCAAAATGGCCAATCACATATATAAAAGGGAAAAACGGACTATATAAGCCCCATAGGCGGGAATACACAGCATAAACGATTGTAGAACTGAACTGCAGCCAGAATGACAGGAGTAGGAGAGGGTAGTTGCTTTCGAGCACAGAGGTGGGGTGTTGAGGAGTCCAGGTACATGGTCTGGCTCTTAGTCCACAATCATGAGGCCCAACTCATGCAGGGCCAGGTCCTCTGGGAGCATACAGGGCTGAGGCGTGGGACCGGTTGGCTCATGATCTCACCAGTGCCACAGGGATTCCAAGGACTGGTGAGCAGGTCCATCACCACCATGCAGACCTGAAGAGATGCAAGCAGGACCAACTGAACCTTTGGATCCAGGAGGCCCGGCAAATGCCCAACGCCCCACTACTGAGTAAGTTACATTTAATTATGTATGTAAGAAATTAAACTAGCTGATATTATGGAGATGTGTATTCCAATATTACTTCATTTATATTACAGTTGCAGGTGTCCGTTCTGCGAACCGCAGAGCCTATGGCGATAGGCTGGTGCGGTTGCACCACCAGGCAGGTCAGTAATCCACTACCAGTAACTGTAAAGAAATATAAAAGTTTGACAGTCAGCAAAAGAGTGCAGTGTAGTCACTAAGGAATAAAATGTGCAAGTAACAGTGTGAAAGTGTCTGCAAGTATTGCTTGATTACAAAAGTGTGTTGCAGCCTGTAAGCCAAACAGAAAAATGAAAATGTCTGACATAAATTCTGAAATAAAAATGCCCCACCTGTAAGAAAATAGTACACAACCTGCAGCAGGCTGAAAAGTATAGCTGCAGAAGATGATGAAATCACGTGTGAAATATATCCCTGTTGAAATACTGAAACATGACAGAAGTGAGACTGCTGGAAAGGATTGTAATAACTACAGGTAAAACATGTCAATAAAGCCTAGAAGTAAGTACCATCCTGAATAGTAAAATGAAAACAAGTGAGAGAGTGTGAGAAAGTGTCATGAATCCAGCAATACAGTAGTAATAACCCTGAATAAAGTATACTGCAGTCAAGACAGAATGAAATGCATGTGAGAATCAAAACCAAGCAGCGAAACCTGTTCAAAGTGTTGCTGCATCTGGAATGTGTATCCCAAAATCTGGATATGTTGCTCTCAGTCTGCAATATGCAGATAGTATGATTGTCTGATATACCAAACATCCACACTTGTCTACAGCTATATAAAGCAAATGTAGCAGGATGATGTAGCTGAACAAAGCTAGATATGAATGTGTATGAAGAACAATAAAATGTATATTGATGTTGCAGTAACAGTCCTATCACCAAGTTGAAATAGTTATCATATAGGAAACTGTAGTTAGAACAGTAGTGTGTATATATCTGTAGCTATTAGAAATGTACAGCATATGTATTGGTATTTGAAGGTGTTAATATTATTTTCTTCACCCCACCCTATAACCACATATAATCCATTCCACGTGAAAATGGTATGTGCAATCACAATTAACACCCCTGGACATTTGTCCTGTTGGGTCATATATATTTGCATGTCCGTTGATGCATCTGCCCTGTTCATACATCCAAACCTGATGGCCTGTTGCCATCAATTAACCCTGCATGTTATTGGACTGTGTATTGCTGTTCAAATTATACATGTGTTATGCACGCTGTTCAATGGTGTGAATATCTGGGTGTTTGGTTAATGGGAATACTAATGCATGCTGTTACAACTAATTGTGAATGGTATTATATGTCACTAACCCAAACTGTCATGACATAATGCAAAACATAGGACGACAGGGAAGGCGGGTTCCAGCGGATCCACCTCTCTCACCTCAGCTGGCGAGTGCACCTGGCACTAGTGCCCAGTCTGGACCCTCCTCCGGTGGCTCTGTGCCACCTGCGGGTGGAAGCACTGCAGGGGATGGGGCTCGCCCCCCCTCTGCAAGTGTGGCCGGAGGAGAACCCCCACTCACCCCCCATAGTGTCCGGACTGTGGTGCGTAGGGAGATTTGGGACTCTGTTCTCGAGCCCCTACGCCAGCTTGAGGCATGGGTGGCACAACTTACGGGCATGCCTGTTGCCCGGCCTACACAGCCCCCAGCACAGCCCCGTCCTGGGCAGTGAAGGAACAGTGGCAACTGCCTATGGGTGGGGATATCAGTTCCACTGTTGCCATCTGTGGGCTCATGGGCTCTGGATATCCAAACCTCCATCCCCGTCAATTGTGTAACCCCCCACACGTGTCATACACCCCCCCTGTATGCGTCTTTTTTGTCTTGTCTGTTTACCTACCCAACCTACCTCCCCAGCTGTACCAACTTCCTTCACCTGACATACCACTCTCACCTGAAAAAAAAAAAAAAGGGCACTCTGTACCCACAAAAAAATTATGCCCCATACATAGCTGCCCATTCCGCACACATGTCTGCTGGACATGGAAACTATCAATTACAATTGGCTGTACAACAAGTATTATTGTTGCCCTGACAACTCTCTCAGGGGTGGAAGGTTTCAAATGTCACACCAAATTACATACATATGCACAGCTGTTGCTGATGAAGAAATGGGCAGCTATGGGCCTTACCTACATCCCTCCTGCAAATCCCAAGCTTGTTTCCCTACTGTCTTACCCTCTTTGTGACCCCTTTTTCACCACTTTCCTGTCTCCCCATTTTCATTTCTTTCAAAGAAAATAGCACGGGTGTGCGCCAGAGTAAGCACTGTTAAGCAGTTGTAAGCGGGTGTGCGCGTGTGTGCGCGGAGCCAACCGCCAGTGCGCATGCATGAGCTCCGCACAAACCAGCGCTAACCCGGTTACAACTGCTTAAAAGTGCCTTAGTCACTTTGATTGACAGGTCCTGTACTCAGTTCAAAAGCAAAATAAAATCCCACTGTCAGTCCCGAACCCAGGACCTTGGAAACACTAGTCTGTATGACCTACCACTAAGCCATGACTCTTATACAAGAACATTGTGATAAAATAAATATAACATGTAATAGTAGGGATGAATGTAAAGGGAATATAGGATGTGTAGTACCCAAAGCATTTCATGTAGAATTACTGTCAAAACTACTGGATTCCCATAATAGTAGTGTGTGAACAGAAACAGCTATGCTAGTTGTTAGCTTGTAGGTAATAATGTCAGTTAATGTACATATATAAATGCATGTATATGTACATGTATATATATATATATATATATATATATATATATATATATATATATAGTTGTAGGTGTCATTGTGCATACACACTTACTACAGGGAACAGGAGAGAGGAATGGAGAAATGTGAATCTACAACACAGCCTGAATCATGAGAGAGATACTAACCTTTACACTCACAGAACAGTGTCCACAGTATACCAGCATGGTCCCCGCCCTTACAATCTGAAAGGGCAATGCCTATCCCACATACCCTTTTATAGCACTGACCTGAAATCACAGTGAGAACTGCAATCAGTACACAACTGGCTGTATGTAATTAGCAAATGCTGGCTTACAATTGGTGCAGAGGCCATCACATGGACCTATGCAGATACCTACAAAAGCATCCCGTACTAACACTCCACACATGCAATACATTCATTGCACTGTCTGGAAGCAGACAGAGGGAGAGAGAAAACTGAGAGAGAGAGAAAAAAAACACCCTACACACTGTGACTCTGTGACTCTAAGCTGTCAGCAGTGACAGTAGCAGCAGGAATCAGAAGCAGTGGTAACGCAACCAGCTGCGACAAACACAGGTAATGCAAAGTAGCAGGTTAATAGTGTGCATACTGTGAACCCACCAAATGTGTCATAGGTCTGTATCTATAGGTATGTCCATGTGATATGTTGTGTGTACGTAGTTCCACCAAAAGGGGATGACCATACATTACATGTCAATCAGTGTTAGGCCATGATCCTGGCAGCAGTTGTCTGTGCATTGCCCTCAGCAATGGCTGTAGTGACTGCTTTGAAAGGTCAGCCAGGTTCAAAAGGCAGGATCAGCCCATCACAAAGGCACACTGGCTGGGAACAAGTGTCTGCAGGTACCCGATATCACTGCATATGCATCCCATACTGCATCATTCCATAGCTTAGCAGACCAGGCCGGTTATGCATATGATGTGGTAGTTCCCAGGGTCAGTCGAGGTGCCTCCTTAGTGGTGTGGGACCACTGTCGCTGTATGCCACTGTCCAGGTACATATCCTGTAGTACGGCCAAGATAAATTATCAGTGTTATATGTGGTTGTATGTCCTCTTGGAGTGCAGGTAGCACACATCCAGGGATACCATGAGGTCACAGTGATGCTGTGTGTTCTGCTCTGCTGAGGCAGCCCTCACCTGGACATGTGAGATGATAGGGAGGTTACATACAGCTGTGATAACTATTTCAACTGGTGGGGGAGAAGGAGGGGGGATACGTGCACTGAACCTGTCTGCAAGACTGTTGCCAATATCTGTGTGTTTGGTGAATGTTAAGTAGGTGTGTATTAACACAGAGCATATCTGAGGCATTTGGTCCATATGTGTAACATAACTGAAGAAGGCCTTGTGGTCATCCATAGTGTTTGTGGCCATTTCCCTCCCAGAGTAGGCTGTGGCCATTGTTATGACGGACCGTAGCATAATACCAGTGCTGACTACAGATGCCTTCCCTTAATGTGAATGTGCTCTGTCCTGCAGTAGCCTCCTGCTATTGTTATACAATCTGCCTCTGTCTGGGGTCCACCGGACAGGATTCCTAACCTTTGTGCATAGGGTCTGGGTTAGAAGTGTGTGTGCAAGTTCCATGCAATCTGTGGCATGTCCGTGGTAAGCATTTGCAAAGGGGGTCAGCAGTGTGGGTTGTGACTTCCACTGGCCCAGTATGCTGCATGGATACCATCTCAGTCCTAACAAGTGAATAACTGTCTAATGACATACATATCAAAGTAGTCTACTGTGCTGGTGGTGGTGGTGGGATATGTATATCCAGGCTGAGTAACTTGTGTCCACATCACACTAGTGGATGGCGTCCCACATACAGTACCTTGGGATGAACCCCCAGAGTGAGGTTGTGCATTGGACCTGTCAGTGTGTGCTGACCGATGGGGCATGCTACTATGTTGTGTGGAATGTGGCAGGTATTGTTGCACAGGTGTTGGCTGAGCACTGATATCTGGCCATGTACCTGTGTATCCACCACGACACACACACATGCAACGTATGGGAGTAGTAGTATATCACTACACATGAGTATCATGTATAGTATGTGTGCCATATATTGCTGACATAGTCTGCTGATATCCTGTTTGTGTTCTCTTCCAGGGAGATGGCGCGTCAGCGTAATCCCGCTTACTCTGCAGCAGAAGATGATGAGATCCACCAGAGCCAGGTGCGGGAGTATGACATCCTGTTTTCCAGCACCAGTCAGAATCAGCAGTAGAGGGCTGCACTGTGGCAAGACCTTGTCCGTAGGGTAAATGATATTGGCATGCATAATAGGACATATGAGCAGGTACGACATCACTGCAGTGATTTAATCCAAAGTGTCCGTCAGCGTGCATCAGATATCCACAGGCAACAGGTTGCCACAGGAGGTGGGGTGGCCACACATCCCCCCCTCACCAGACTGGAGGGGCTACTCCTAAGTGTTGTGGTTCCAGCCCCTGAACAGCAACAGCAGTACACCTGCATCATGATGGAGGCTGGATCCACACAGCAGCACGACATGGAGCGTGCAGGTAGTATGCCATATGTACACTTGACTGTTCTGTACACTGTTAGTTTATGCATGTGTAAGGTGTGTCCATGGTATGTATCTGTCATCATAGTATGTAATTGTGCATGTGTGATACTGGCAATATCAGCAGCTGATGTGTGAAAGGCAACTGGTGTACTACTGCACTGTATCATATGCAATATCAGTGGCACAGTTGTGCCCACTGACATTAATCTCATCATTTCTGCAGGTCCCTCCGGGGTTACAGCAAGGCAGGCCATCCATGCTAGTGAGTGTGTTTAACATAACCTATAATAGTCCTGATAATGCTAGTAACAGTAGTGTAACTCAGTAGTGCTCTGTGTGTATACTGCGGGGTGTGCATGTGTGCATGTGTGCAGGTGTGCCTGTGCCCATGTGTGCATGTGTGCAGGTGTGCCTGTGTCCACATGTGCATGTGTCCCTGTGTCCATGTGTGCATGTGTGCATGTGTGCCTGTGTCCACGTGTGCATGTGTGCATGTGTACACATGACCACGTGTGCATGTGTGCATGTGTCCATGTGTGCATGTGACCATGTGTGCATGTGTGCATGTGTCCATGTGTGCATGTGTCCACATGTGCATGTGTGCATGTGTCCACATGTGCATGTGTCCACGTGTGCATGTCTGCATGTGTGCCTGTGTGCATGTGTGCCTGTGTGCATGTGTCCACGTGTGCATGTCTGCATGTGTGCCTGTGTCCATGTGTGCATGTGTGCCTGTGTCCATGTGTGCATGTGTCCATGTGTGCATGTGTGCAGAAGTGCATCACTGGTAACAATGTGTGGAGACTGTAAACTGTGTTTCCTGTCTTCCTCCCACAGGTTCTGGTGCTGCTCTGGTGACCTGCAGCAGGGAACCTGAATCTTGTGCCACGGGTACTGGTAATGATGATATTTGTGTAATGGTACAGGAAGGTGTGTCAGGGTCCACCATTGGTCAGCCAATTGACAGTACACAGCTGTCAACCCCATCATTGCGCACAGTCATCCTGCCAGTACATCCTTTGTCACCATTGTCCCTAGGTGATGGACAGGATACAGTGGGCATAGACCAGGGTAATGTGGTACCTATGGCACATGCATCCCCATACAGCAGCCATGGGCAGGGTCCTCCGATGGTACCACACAGACAGTTGCCCATGGGTTCTTGTGGGAGCATCCATGGGCGTACTGCCTCTGGCCGACGTGCCCAAAGAGGTCTGTCAACCTCAGCTATGTTTCGGACTGTCATGCAGGCACAGTCGCGTATGGAAAGGTACACCAGACAGGGTCTGAGGGAGCTGAGAGCATGTCGCACAGCCATGACAGACAGTATGCGTGACATTGCGGATGCTATCCGTAATTTCACCGATGTCATAGACAGACATTGTGGGGACATATTACAGCAGTTCCACAACCAAATGTCCATGAGCCAGGGCAATGGTGGGCGTTTGCGGCGTCGACGTGGCCGTATGCCGGCAACAGCAGCAGCTGGCAGTCGGCGCGGACGACAACAGGCTCGCATGCCCCCATAGTGCCAGCAGCAGCCCCAGCAATGCAGGGTCTGTGCTGTCATCGGAACGCCCCAGGAGACCACGTGCACGTGGCTCTGGACAGTCCCAACAGGGACCTGTGTCCAGACAACACACTCCTGCTTCTGATGACAGTACCCAGTCTGGCTTAGTACTGGATACGGTCCGTAGCACCCCTGCCAGGCACAGGTACTGTGTCCGTGCCCACAGACACTGATCTGTATGACCTGCCAGGTGCAGTCTGTGGCTGTCCACAAACCCCTGTATATGGCAACCATGAAATGGAACTGTGTGCGTGCATACACACATGCGAAATGTTAACACCTAGGGCGACCACATACATGCACACACTGCACCAACACTGCCCCACCCTGTACTGCTGCCCCTCAGCAACACACATACACACACATGTCAATTGGTGGTATCAGTGGCTGACTCAGGCATACCTAATTCACACCCTGTGCATATGATGACACTGTGCCACCTCCTGCAATCTCCAACATCATTGTGGGAACAGGTAAACACATTGCTGATGCACAGGGTGACTACATAGAAGTGTATTAGTAGTATCATGTTGGTAACAGTACAGTGTGCTGCTATGACTGTGTGTATATCCCAGCATGCCTGCTGCAGTAACTGTATGAATGTCCTGAATTGTTATCTGCACCCATAGTACATACCAAAGTGTAACAGCTGCACATAATTGCATGCCGGTGGTAAGGTTGTCAACAGATAGCCGCATACATGGGTAGCACAGGGGGGAAGCTAACGCAAGTAGTGATATGCAATGGTGGACATGTACAGTAATGGTGTCAAGTTGCCCACAACGACTATGCAATGTGGATGTTTGCACATGTAGATATGTGTGCAGTACCAATGTAATCCAAATCACAAATAACTATAACATAATATCAGTTCTACCATGGGCATCTGTGCTGTGTATTCCTGGGTACATGTTGATAGTGCCTACATATTTGCATTGTTACTTACTGTTATTGTTACCCCTTCTTTGTTGTACAATGCACTACTTCCAGCCCTGTTTACTGTAGCTTTGTTTGCATGCATGTTCGCTTGGGGTTCCCTGGAACACTGCTTACACCTGCAATGCAGAGTTACAGTGCTTCTGTAGACTCCTAGTGACATCTGCATAGCGTACAATACGTATGTCAACTTTACACATGACAGAATGTCACTGTCTGTCCTGTACGCATGTACGTTGCCTGTGACACATTGCACATGTCTTACCTGGCATTCACCCATGTGTGCAGTCATATATGCCAGTGCTACGAAACAGTAGCAGTACACCCACACATACACACCTTCAGTATGTTGTTTCCCATTGGCCCTATGTGTTGGTACTCACCATGGCAATCACACTACTAGGGTAGCATGTGCAAAGGTAACCTGTGAATCACCTCTCTGGTCCAGTTGTGGTTTATGTGAGTCATATGGCAATGTCACAGCTGCCACATGTATGCAGTCAGCCATCACCCTTGGCCAGGAATGTACAACACATGTGTGTGATGCCACCACACAGCCAATCTGGGGACTGAGCTCTCTGAACCCAGTAATGCCATACCCTGTCAGGTGGCATGTCATATATACTACATCCTGGACAAACTTCAACCCCAATCCCTGCTGCTACTATTGATAAAACCCCTGAAGATGTTTCTGATAGTTTTGACCAATTCTTTACTGAGACATTTCAAGCCCTAGCTAGCCATCTACCTCCTAGCTCCCCTGGTCCTGAAAGTAGCACCCCTAGAAACCTACTTGCGTTCAGCTGCCAACCAGTCACCACTTCACTTCTCCGTACCTTGATTGAAAAAGTAAAACCCACTACACTTTCTGCTGATCAACTCCCTGCCGAGTACCTACAAAAATCAGCTGATGCTATTGCTTACCCCGTCTCAAAACTAATCAAACAAACCATGGTAGAATCTAAATTTCCCACCATCTGGAAAATATCCTATGTAATCCCACTTCACAAAGGAGGCAGCTCTACTGAATTCTCCAATTACCACTTGCAAAGATTATGGAAACTTTATTCATAGACAATTCATGCACCACCTAATCCAAAATCGCCTTATGGCAGACACTCAGCATGGCTTCCGTCCTCATCACAGCACTACTTCAGGCCTCCTAGCCTTTACTAACACCATAAACCATACTTGCAACACTAATTATATATCCTCAGCCCTCTTTTTGGATCTTTCCAAGGCATACTATATGGTTGATCACCAACTTGTAATCCACACCCTGCAAACATTCTGTCTAGATACTGGAGCCTTCCAATGGTTTCAATCCTACCTGCATGGTCGACAGCAGGCTGGCCTCTGGCAGAACAAACTCTCTAACCTTCTACCTAACACCCTCAGAGTACCACAAGGCTCTATACTAGGGCCCTTGCTGTTCTCCATCTTCATTAACGACCTTTATACTGTCATCCCAAAAGTCAGCTGTATCCAATATGCTGATGACTCTACTCTGATCTGCTCAGCCACATCTCCAGTAGAGTTATGGTCAGCTACCCAGACCACCTTTAATACAATAGAAAACTGGCTTTCTGAACATCATCTGATCCTAAATCCCAAATAAACTAAACTGCTGTTATTTCACCAACACGTAGGTCTACCGCTTTCACCTTTACCATAACATCAACTGATGGCACAATAATCTCCCCTGACCCATCTACTAAACTATTAGGTGTCATCATAGACAATAATCTCAAATGTGACCTACATGTTAACCAAATTATCAAAGCCATCAATAAAAAACTAGGGTCACTTTACAGAATAAAAGCCTTCCTAACCCCTCCAGCTAAAATTGCCATAGCTCGCTCACACCTTCTTTCAACCCTTCTGTATGCATCCCCTCTACTCTCGAATATGAACAAGACTGTCCTTAACAAACACTCAATTTGCTACAACCACATTGCCAGGTTTGCCACTGGGCTGCATTTTAGGACACATCATTGCATCAATCTAAATCAGCTTGGTTGGCTTGAACTACCCAGCCTAATACAGTATAACCAACTGATTATGGCCTATAAAATCCTCTATAATCCGGACAATACTCCTGCACTTCAAATATTATCACCCCCTATAACAATCCTGGACCGCTTCGATCCTCTAAAAAACTACTAATTCAGACTAGCAAATTTAATAACACAGCCGGTGATTCTCTCTTTGCAAACTCTGTAAGTAGATCCTGGAACTCACTTCCAGCTGATATTACATTACTTTCCACATTAGGTCAATTTAACACTAGACTCAAACAACATTTGTTACTTAACTGGCTATGTCAATGTATCAAGCCTGGCTAACTCGAATGTGTAAAATCTGTTAACCAGTTTACTGTGTAATTTAATTTAATCCTGACTTGTGCTCAGGACTAACTTTAACCTGTGGAACATGTTTAACTTGCTTACTTATGTAATCTCTGTAAATACTCTGTTTGTAATATGTAATGCTGGTATTATGTAATGCTGTATCTGCTTACCCTTGTAGCTTTTCTCCCCAGGCCTCCACTGGAAATGGACATGCATCCAGTCGGACTATCCCGGTCAACAAATGTAGGATAAATAAATAAATAAATAAATAAATAAATAAATAAATAAATAAAATATATTACAGTGACTACAATACAAGTCAGACATTGACACGCACTGACAGCATGCTGAACACACTGGGGCATACGTGGGAACTCAGAATAGCATCCTGCCCGAGCATCACATACCTCCGCAGCTGGCACACAGGCATATGTTCCGTCGGAACAGAGCACATGCCACACATGGCACACACATCCCATGTGCCACACACTCACAGCCTGTAGGGCTACACAACACACCTGCTACAGATGTGTCAGGTACCTGTCTTGGGTGCTGCACTGGGGTCCCGCTCAACAGGCTGTATCTGGTGAAGGTCACAGTGATATGCCTCAGGGGCACTATGGTCCACCACAGAACACATGCATACAGGTCAGTCAGAGGCATGGACACATATGACTCACTCATTGACCATGCCAGTATGGCTGACCTGAGACATACCTCCCTGGACTACATGATAGGGAACATAGAATGGATCTCTCAGCATGTGGCACAGGCCAGTATGAGCCTGATCTTGGTTGCCAACATACCCCCACCAGGTATGCTACCACTATATGTGGCAAGGGTGTTGTATGTCTACATTATGCTCAGTCTGCAATGTCATTCATAGGGTATCCGCTGGCTGTCAATGTGTGCTTACATGCTAGGGAAGCCACAATGATGTGCAAGGGTCATCTTGCACGTGACACCCATGGCCCGATGTATAATGGCAAAGCTCCTTGATACACACATACTGCCTTATGCTGCAGGACACGGTTTACATAGCCACCTCCGTGGGTATCACACAGGTTAGGACACTAACAGTGCTGCTACACAACAACAGCAGTGTACACCACAAGATGCATGCACCGGACACTATCCTCAGCACGGTGAACTGCAATGTCTATGCAGTACCAGATTCCTGATTCATGGCTCACAGGTGTTACCCATTACTGACAGGTTATGCCCCATACCATGCCTGTCGTCCCCTACACATGTAACACACATGGACAGGGGGGTGGTATCCCAAGGCACCACAGATACACACACCTCCAGGTTGTTGGCACAGCACAAAGCATCAGGGCCTAATCATGTGCAGCTAACAGTGTGTCGGACTGCCATCTGGTTCATAGCCTGGCACACACAACCCTCCCATACACAGGAAGACCACCTATCCTCCATAACAACACTGGCAATATGACAGTCTCAAGAACTGTGTTTATATGGCTGGACTACATCCAGCCAAACATTGTGCGTGAGCATTACTGTAGCTACAACACACTAGTTGAAGGGTTCACAGCATGTGGTCACTGAATTGCAGTGGAATGACATGTTACCACTACCACAACAGATGGGAACATGCAGCACCTGTACATCGACTACATGTACATTATATGGCCCAGACCAGATGTGTATCCCCTGCTGTAGGTATTTTACCATATACACCCACACTGTATAGACACATACCACGTGCGGACCCTGCACAGTAAGACACAGTCATATTGGTATACATTGCAAATACTATTTATCCACTCGAGGCATGTGTCAGACATGGTAACTACTGCAGGTCACAGGTATTTATGTGTATGTATCACACACATACATCATGTGTGCAATGCCATTGCTGGTTTAGGCAATGGCATGCATTGTTATGTACAAAGACCCACACAAGGTCATAATGTGTGACACAACCACACGTGGCAGTTGTGGGTTACCAAAACATACCTATCTGTACTCTGACAATGGTAATAGACACAGTAGCAGAGCGCACTATTGGCATTACTAGCCAACTAGCCCTGTTTGGCTGTGCTGATAGTCTGGTGACATCCCCTGTGTTTACTGGGGGAATATGCAGCATCTGGTGTATTGTAGTATTTGCCAAAAGGATCTGTTCTTTCACACTTGCATTTACACACACCCTACTACCCCCACACACACACACACGCACACTTGCCATTTGCAGGATTCATTCCCCTACCTAACTAAGTCACGACACGTGAGAGAGACGCATTAGCAAATCGCACTATTTGGATTACTAGATAGTTCCTCTTCTCTGGCTGTACTTATAGGGTGCTGACAACATCAGTATTTTGAAAGGGTAATGTGCATCAGGTAGTGTGATCTCCTGATTGCCAAAACTAACATGTTTTTCATACGGAAATGCACACACACAAACTCCCCACATCCAAACACACACTTGCCACTTGCAGGTTTCAAACCCCTACCTAAATATGTTATGGCACTTGAGAGTGACGCTGTAGCAGATTGCTGATGCAAATGCAAAAACACTGGTAGCAGACCACCTTGATAAGTAAAAGAATTTATTGAACAAGGATGAGCGCTTTCGCATACATAAAGCACGCTTCTTCAGATCCATAAAAACTAAGAACAACAGGTGCTATATATATATATGCAAGAAATTTCTTGCAATAGGCAATCAAGCAATCAAGTCATCATTCAATCAAAAATTTCATTAAATACAGAAAAGCCTAAAAAACATTCCTCAAAAACTAAGAGCATGTATAAACATTTAGAACATCTGTAAGCGTATTTAAAATATTGATGTCTAAACATATTTATTGCACACTAACCCATAGACTAATGACTAGATAAGTCACATGAACAAATAAACAAATAACTAAATGAATAGATATATAAATAAATAAATAAACATATTCAGGCAAATGTGTTGTGTAAAATAACAACCACAATGAAGACTAGAAACAAGAACATAAACGCTGCCAAAATGTGAAATCTTCTCCCAGAAGGCTCAAACTACATCTTTGAGATCCGCCAACATGACAATGTATGGCAGAAATACAAAGATAAAATACAAAGCACAAGCACTGTATAAAACTAAGGTAGTATCAATATTGAGGTCCCTTTTAATCCCCATTTCCATAACATAATATTCTTAGGAAGAGCACCCAACGCTCTGATAAAACGAGACCTGTTTAAAATGGTCATCTCAATCTAAATAAATAAAACATTATTCATAAAGCATAAAATAGCTATTCTTATTTAACAGCATCCATACAGTAATTCCATATTTAAATGTAATAACAAATCCCAACTAAACAGATGTTATGTGCAAATAATTATTAAATATAAAACTAAATATTAATAATATTTATATATGTACATGTAAAATACATGTATGTGTATGTGTATATGAGACCTTGTTACTAGTCATAAAGCTAGAATGATGAAACTGCATAAGATGCTGTAGCAGATTGTGCTATTCTGAGTACTGGGAGGTGTCTCTTCTCCAGCTTTATGTATAGGGTGCTGTCATCATCACTGTTTGGAAAGGGTAATGTGCATCATGTAGTGTGATCCCCTGATTTCAAAAAAGCACATGTTTTTCATACAGAATTGCACACACACACAGAGTCCCCACATCCAAACACACACACATGCCATTTACAGGTTTCAAACTCCTACCTAACTATATTATGACACTCGGGAGAGACACATTAGCAGAGTGCGCTATTCGAATTACTGGGAGGTTTCCTTTCTCCTGCTGTACTTATAGGGTGCTGACATCATCAGTGTTTAGAAAGGGGAATGTGCATCCTGTTGTGTGTTCTCCTAGTTGCCAAAAGGGATATTTTCTTCATACAGACTTGCACACACACTAGCCCCCTTCACACACACACTGAGCATTTGCAGGATTCCAACCCCTACCTAACTATGTTCTGACACTTGAGACAGACACATTAGCGGAATGCGCTATTCGCATTACTGGAAGGCTTCCCTTCTCCTGCTGTACTTATAGGGTGCTGACATCATCTGTGTTTAGAAAGGGGAATGTGCATCCTGTAGTGTGTTCTCCCAGTTGCCAAAAGGGACATTTCCCTCACACAAAATTGCACACACACTAACCCCCCTCATCCAAACACACACACTTGCCATTTGCAGGATGCAAACCACTATCTAACTATGTTATGACACTCGAGTCAGACGCATGAGCGGAGTGTGCTATTCGCATTACTGGGAGGTTTCCCTTCTCCTGCTGTACTTATAGGGTGCTGACATCATCTGTGTTTAGAAAGGGAAATGTGCATCCTGTAGTGTGTTGTCCTAGTTGGCAAAAGGAATACTTCTTTCATACAGTCTTGAACACACACTTACCCCCTCCACACACACTGAGCATGTACAGGATTCAAACCCCTACCTAACTATGTTATGACACTTGAGACGGACGCATTAACAGAGCGCGCTATTCACATTATTGCGAGGATTCCCTTCTCCTGCTGCACTTATAGGGTGCTGACATCATCAGTGTTTAGAAAGGGGAATGTGCATCCTGTAGTGTATTCTCCTAGTTGGCAAAAGGGATACTTCTTTCAAACAGTCTTGAACACACACTAACCCCCTCCACACACACTGAGCATGTACAGGATTCAAACCCCTACCTAACTATGTTATGATACTTGAGACGGACGCATTAGCGGAGCGCACTATTCGCATTATTGGGAGGATTCCCTTCTCCTGCTGTACTTATAGGGTGCTGACATCATCAGTGTTTAGAAAGGGGAATGTGCATCCTGTAGTGTGTTTTCCCAGTTGCCAAAAGGGACATTTCCCTTTCACACACACAAACCCCACTCACCCACCCACACACACTGAGCATTTGCAGGATTTGAACCCCTACCTAACTATATTATGACACTTGAGAGAGACGCATTAGCAGAGCGCACTATCCGAATTACTGGGCATCTATTCTGCACCTGTAGTATTTATAGGGTGCTGACATCTTTATTTCTACAGAGGTATGTACATGTAGTACTACCTGTCAGGTGGGGGATAGCACATATATGCATTTGCAGCCACCTACGTCAGGGTCAGATATGCACATTGCACTGGCAGGTTATGTTCTATACCATGCTTTGGGACCACAGGACCTGTAACACACAACACAACCAGTCCAGAACACCACACCCACATCCAGGACACATGCTTAGCTTCCCTGGGAACAGTGCCAGGATATGCAGGTGTTCACATACACCATTCCAGTTGTTAACATCAGGTACAGGCATATTGTGTGTGAGAACTACTCAGGCCTCTACCAGTTTACCCTACAGCCACTACAATTTGTGGGTCCATGTGCTATGGCAGAACCACACTCCACAGCCACATGGGGGAATACATATTGCACCTGTCCATCTGCAACGTGGGTACTCACTGTTCCACACCAGAGGTAGACCACCATTGTTGATATCTGACCATACCCACCTTTCCCTGGACATCCATATCCCATCTCCACCCCAGGCAAGGTTGTCACTGCACACAAACTGTATTTAGCACAAGCAGACTCTACACTTGTGTAGACTGGGGTGGACGACTTCAGAGGACCCATGCTGGGGGACTATACTGGCCACTCAGCATAATCCTTGACAATTGCATTCTATGAGCATGTGTACGGTTTGCATTGGTCATGCTATCCCACATATACCCATGACTGCTCCACAACAAGACACCTGTCAGCTGTACACCAGCCATATATGCGCCGTACAACAGACAGAGTGACCTAATACATTGCAGAGCTGTAGCCCACAGAAGGAGGATATCTGTGAACAGTTCCGGCATGGCACTTCATTCACACATACTCATTACAACACAGTGTTGACAGTGGAATCGTCCAGAGAATGCAGATAGGGCTCCCCTCAGTCTGTTATTGACAGACACCTACTGTCAGAGATTCCCAGCAACCCTCTCACAGCACACACCGACAACATGGCTGTGGCTTAGCACATTCAATCCCTGGGACCTCCACGGTGCCCCTGCTTGACAGAGGCACAGCTCACTAGCCTCACATGTTGCCTTCTGTGACCTCCTTTACAGTGGCACAGTAGCCTAATGTCCTGGGGATGCAGATGCCAAGCACACTCTGGCTGAGCTGTCATTCCCTAGGGCAACAAGCCTAGTATTGACCTCTACACCCATATGTTCAATTGTCGGATGCACAATATTTGTTGTGCTGTTCTACTGTTTGCAGGTCTTTATTGCCATAGCATTCCCTGTTCCTATGACCAACTTGTGTATCTGTGGAAGATGTTTGCATATGACGGCGATCCACTATATCACTTATGTCTCTGTAGTCATTTACTGTGTGCACTGGGCAGATTGCTGTGTTGTGGTTGGTTCCTGGATTGACACGTACAAATACCAGATATGTGTGGCCAACTACTAAACGGAGATATGGCCTAAGTGTGTGAGCATGCCCAGTTCAGCCTTTCCATGGCATGTTGTCTGACATATGCCTCATTTATCAAAGTGTGCGAGCATGCCCAGTGTGAGCTTTCCATATGTTGCACTCTGAAGTCCACCACATATTTGGGTGTGTGTGAACTTCAACAATATCTCACATTTATGGTTGTGTGTTGGGTGTCATGTTGTGTACTAACTGGCCAACTGCTTCGGGTCTGCCACAACAGAGATTATACTATGCCTGCAGGGATTGCATGGGATACTTTGCAGACAGTTCTCAACATACTTTCATAATGACCTAACACTGTAGTACCGTATAGTGTACTGGTTCAGTACTTTCACTGTGGTGGACAGTATCCTGGGCTTTAGTCCTATGACTGCTTGACATCTTCATAGTGAGCACAACAAACTGTGTAGGGGCCAGTTGTGCACATATGACCATGTTGCATTATGTTCAGATATGGACTACCTACACCAGGCTTGTCCAACATTGCTAGTGTATTCCACAACATGGGTGGACATTGGCAAACACTAGCAATGTTCCCTAGGCCATTTCTGATGCTAGTCACAGGGTGTGTTTGTCCTTCGACACACATTGTAACTGGAGTTTGCCATGACATATGTCATGGTTAGTATACTGTGCCTCCGTCTACCTCTGACATAACAGTGATACCCAGGGTTAGCCTACCATCTCCCATCCACTCATCAGGATTCCTCTTGAGGGGTGTCGATATGTGACTCTCTGGCTGACCTGTACCAGGAGTTTACTGAAGAGTGGGGGTGCCTTCTGTGTTATGGATCATTCTGTACAGCTTGTCCTATGTATATCAGTGCTGGGGTTCAGGTCTCTCATGTGCATAGCTCACTGCCATTCAGATTGTACAAGGTGCAACATGTTCATTCATTCCAGGTTGGGCATGGCTTCATACATCAGGCACAGCTTGCCTGTAGCTGGGAAGTATGGCAGTGTGTGGGGCTGCAGTTTGTTTACTCAGGCAACACATGGCATCTGTTCATGCTCTTTGCTACTCCTGGTGGGGTACTGTTGTGGACTTTACAGTTGATGGAGGTGTCTGCTGCGGTATATCCCACAGGGGCTATTGTAGTCACTTGTGACGCTGATGGAGGATGACTGCAGAGCCACAGTGAGTTCCCCTTATCTACATCTGCCAACCTTCATGTTTGGGTGGGTATATAGTATATGTTTCTGCGAACACTACAGCCACATGTTTGCCCAGTGCAGGATATCTATCACCTTTTACCCAGGTCTCACATTACATGTTAGGTACCTCTTGGGTTAACACCTGTGTGGTAATTTGTGGGCACTTACTGTATATCCACGGTGGTTGTCTGTACACAGTTCTGCAATTAGCTTGCTGACATGGCTATGGCTAGTTTTCTGTTTGTAGGTGGCCCTTTTGTGGGTTGCTTGTGTCAGCTGGGGATCAGATATGGTGGGCTGTTTGTACTCCTCTGCATACATGTTCAGTCACAGTCCTTCCATGTTGGCCTATACCTATGGGACATATTTACAGAATGGGGGGGGGACAAGACCAGGCCGTGTGGGATGCCACTCATATCTGCTTTGTAGTCTGACATGGATGCGGCATGTCTGACCATGTCAGTTCTGTCCTTGGTCTGGTTTGCAACCCCTCTACTGACATAGGGGTATATATTTAAGCTGGTGAACATATCCATACTGAACTCGTACGGTATTGTCTAGAAGCATGCGCACGGTCCAGCTACACTGTGTGGACCACATTGCCCTCATCAATGACCTTAATGACTGCTTCAAATGGGTCAGACATGTTTAGGGGCAGGTTCTGCAGTTACGACAGCCACACTGTGTAGGGTCCAGTGTCAGTAGGTCTACAATAGCCTTCTGTCTGCGGTACATACTGATCCTTTCCATAGCTGTGCAGAACAAGCTTGTCAGGATCCTGGGGTGGTAGTTTGCAGTATCCATTCAGGCAACACCTTTGTTGTGATGGACCACTGTTGTTGTACACTGCTCTTTGGGTACATATCCTGTGGGAAGGCTGACATTGGGCAGTAGTGTGATTTGGCATTCCATTATTCTTGGAGTCCATGTTGGCCTCAGAACAGGACACCATCACATACCTTTGCTGCTGTGTGTTCTGCTTTGCAGATGATGGCTGTTACCTCAGCATCTGCAATGTCAGGGGACCATCAGTCTGCTGGGATAGGTATTTTGCACTCTGGGGGGGGTGTTTGCACTGCACCTGACAGGTTGTATGTTAGCAATATGTGTGTGTGTTTGGTATGTTGTTTGTAATATCTGTGTGATTCGGAGCATATCTGTGGATGCCCGACATGGTTCCTACCATCAGTTGGGTAAGCCTTGTGATTATCCTTAGTGTCCTGTACGTTTTGTATCTTCATAGGTTCATGGGTTCATACTAGGCTATACACCCTAGGCCATTAGTAAGCCTAGCCAGAGTGTGTGTGTCTTTCGCCACCCCTTGCTATGTTATATTATGGCCATTTATGAAGTTCTTCACTGTGCCTTTGTCTGGTTGTGACACAGTGGGGACCCCCAGTATACATGTACAGTCATCCATCCACTTGGCAATATTCCTGTTGAGGGGTGTCAGTGAGGGGCTCTGCCTACCATGGATTGGGATCCTGTTTCTGGGTGTGGGGAGCCTCTGGGTTATGTATCTGTCCCTCCAGCACATCTTATTTCATTATGTGTTGAGGCTGACATCTGTGACTCTCACAGCTCCAATGGCTTTGATTTCCTGTGGTGGAGCATGTCCATTACTCCTGTGTTGGACATGGCCTTGTACAACAGACATACAATGCCTCTGTGTAGGTAGTCTGTGACTGCAGTCAGCTGGGGTGTCTACAGCCAGGCAGCATATGACATATATTTCACACCCTTTATCCTGTTGGTGGGGTAACTATGAGGTCTTCCGAACCGCTGCAGGTGTCACGTACGGTACATCCCATATGAGTCATTGTACTAGATTATGGGTCTGATAAGGGAACAGTACAGCGGCACAGTGACCTCTGTTGATGTAGATGTGAATCCTTTCATGATACGGTGTCCAATATCGACAATCTTCATAGCCATATTGGCATTGTGAGTGTCACATGACAGATTACTGTCGACCTGTGTCCCTAGGTCCCTGATTACTCCTTGCATACATAATGGTTTGACACCTATGTGGTAATTTGTGTGTACCTTGTCTGGTATTTGGTGGGACATTCATACTGTCCAGTGTCATCAGGATGCCTAGGTGGAGTTCTTGTGTGTGAGAGTGTGGTCTGTCGCATGCTACAGACTGTACAGCAGTTTTGACTACAGTTAGGTGCACATGGGTGGTCTCCGCTGCTTTGTGCATTGTCAGTTATCTGGCCATATGGGTGTCTGTGCTGCATATGGATACTCCCCCTCCTTTGATGTTTTGGTGCAGGTGTTGGGGCCATAACACATGATATGTGGTATAACCTAGTAGTGCTGGTGTGCTATCACTAGGCTTGCAGCAGGCTTCTGTCACTGCACAGACATCAATGTTCTCCATAATGGGAAGTGCCTCAGGGGCATGCATATTGCAGTTTACACATCTGGCATTGGTCAGCATTACCCTTACATTTCCTACCACTTATGTTTTCTAGGGTGGTGGGTAGTCTTTTTGGCCTTGCCTACATACAGCTCTATGGAGGCAGCAAAGGCCTTATCCAGTATCCAGACGCACGCGAGTAACAGGTGCAAGCCATCCCTGGAACAGCAGCATGGCTTGTCATGCTTGACATCTCAAGCAGACAGACATTAGACCCTCTTGGACTGACAGCTGTAACTGTGCCAGCTGTTAAACATGAGCATTCTGTGTCTGTACTGTGGCATCATTCTTGGTGAGGGTTGGATGCTGCACACAGCCAGTGTCATACCGGCCTGGGGTACATACTCAGAGGGACCATCCATGTCTCTTTTCATGTTGACCAGGGAGGTACATCTCAGGTAATTCACACCAGCATGGACATTGAGTGCATCATATTTCTGCTTGCTTTGGGGTGTCCTGCGTACTTGTGTTATGTGGCATTTTGTGGCAGCCTACAGGCAGCTTACTCTACCCTTTCCCTTGTTCAGTCTGGTGAGTGGGACAGCAGTGTGTCTGCCTATACAGACACCTATTATAACTGTATCAGGCATGTTGTTTCTCCTTCTGGCCTATGACAGTTTGGCACACCAGCTTTGCGTACTATTCGTTGCATGTGCTATGTTTGAAGGTTGTGGTTGCTTGTGATCTGCTTTGGAGGCTTCTGTTGGTGTGGTGTGTTTGTAATTAAGGCCTCCGGGAATATTTGTCTGTGTTTATGTGTTTGGTTTACAGTTGTGGTAGGTCTATGTGGGACTGGGTTTGTGGTGTATGTGGTTACCTTCTCCTCCTGACTAGTTTTGACAGTACTGAGTTGGTGGAGCTCAACCTCTGGTTTGGATACATGGTTGCATCTATCACATATATTTGTATTTATTGGGGGGTGTTATGGTTGTCTGTGTACTTGGGATTGGTGTCACATTGCATCAGGATTCACAGATTCTACTTGTTGTGGCTGGACTTAGTGGATTGTATGTGTGGACATATGTTATTACCATACTACTGGTCAGTGATTACTTCCCTTTTTATGTTTTCTCTATCATGTGGTAGCGTCCTCATTCTCTTGCATGGTTTGGTAATGGCTGGAGTCCAGCATGCCAGATGCCTGCGTGTATGGCATTGTGTGTTGTTGTTATTTGTGATTGCATACTCCAAGCATTCCTGGCTGTGTTCATGGAATGCCTGTATAACATGTTCTGTGGTGTGTCTCATAGTCTGCACTTGCACAGGGCCTTTCGTGGATTCAACATCGGTTTTGAGGGCTGCAACCTATGCTTTACACATGTTTTTCACTGTGGTATTCTGGCCAGGGACTGGGGTCAGGATGTGTATATCCAGTGTGATTACTCTATGGTCTGGTCTTACCAGTGAGGGGTACACTTCTCATCTTGCCATCCAGTACACATGTTGCTGATTATCACATCCAGTATGCTTACCCCTCTTGTGGGAGTGGTACATTGTTCCTGGGCATTTTGGTTTATGGATTCTGGGAAATTTTCTCCTACTGTGTTGGTGCTAGTATAATGCTCCCTGTGTATGTCTGGGTATTTTCAGTCAAGCAATATAATGTGGTTTGGGGGGCTTGATATATTCATGTATTCCGACATAGGCCAGGTGCAGTTCCTGGTATTAGGACAGTAGTCTGCAGTAGGCTATATACTGGGAGGTGGTTTTAGCCATTGGTATTTGACCATGGCTAATCCATGCTGCTTCTTGTTGTGGTACCAACATGGGGGTGTGGTTATCCTTGACATTTCTTGCTAGTCACCCTCCTTTTGTAGCTTGTTCCATGTTTTGCGGCTGTACAACACAGTATGAGGTGTGACCTGGTAGTGTTAGGGTACTGATGTGAGCCTTGACCCAGTTCTCTATTACAGGACTGGTATCTACATTCTCCATACTGTGTGCATTTACAATGTACACATCTTGCTGTTTAGACATCTGTCATTGGGTAGCATTACATCTAGGTTCCTATCCCTTGTAGAACCTATGAAGGTGGGTTTGTGTTTTGAGACTTACCTATTCAGGGCATGCTGTGGGTACTGACAGCCTTTGCCAGTATCCATGGGGCATGGCATGATAGGTGCATGCCACCCCTAGCAGGTGGTGCATCATGTCATGCTCCGCATGTCTTCCCAGCCTGTAACACATTGGCTCCCCTTTGACTAACTGCATTACTTCAGCCAGTTATTGCACTTGATCATCCCATCATCATTTTGTGGCTTCATGCTTGGTGAGGGTGGATGTTAGTCAGGGTGCTCATGTGTGCATATAGTACATGGTGTTACATTACTTAACACATGGCATTCATACCTCAGGTGGTGCTGCAGGGCTGCCTCTGTCGGATGCGCATATTACACTTCCCTGTACATGTTTGTGAGCAGGTCATGTCATTTTAGGCATCCATGTTATTATTTGAGTGAGTCAGAGGGGTATCATTCCCAGGGTTCCTACTGAGCCAGTGTATGTGCTATGCATTGCCTCTTTGCCAAGGCCAGGGCATACTGGGCACGCCACCTTCTGCCTACTGGGGCAGGCTCAGGTTGTTCCTCCTCTGAGTCACGCTCTGCCTGTGATGGCCTTGGCAATGGTGGGGGGCTGTTTGGCCCGGCCCTATGCTGGTCCTGCTGCAGCTGTTTTCGCAAGATCATATTATGTAGCATAGCACATACCATGACAATTTGGGTACATGTAGTTGGTGTGTACTGCAAGGCTCCACCAGATGTGTCCAGACACCGGAACCGTGACTTGAGCAGCCCAAACACACGCTCTATTACATTACGTGTTTGTGCATGTGCCTCATTATGGCTTTCCTGTTCAGGTGTGTGTGCATTTCTGATGGGTGTCATCAGCCACGGCTCCAGTGTATAACCTGCATCCCCCACTAGGTGTCCGTGTGGGATGTCCCCATTGGCAAATGTCTGGTACAGCTGCGTCAAATGCCAGATGTGGGAATCGTGGTAACTCCAAGGGCAGCCAGCACACACATTCATTATTATGCCTTGGGCATCACACATGACCTGGCAGTTGATGGAGGGGAAGCCCTTGCGGTTAATGTAGGCCCTACCCCGCTCACCGGCTGGTGCTTTGATGCGTATTAAGGCAAGGGTCTATTGCACCCACTACCTCAGGGTATTCCGCTATTTGCTGGAAGAGACGCATATTGCTGGCCAATACCTCACGGGCATTGGGGAAATATACATGATCACTGACATGTGCTGACATGGCATCCAGGAACTGGTACAGTACCCTGGAGGCTGATGCCTGTGATATCCTCATCATATCGCCAGCTGGTCTCTGGAAGGTACCTGTTGCTAGTATTCTTAGGCCAACACATACCTTGGTTTCCACTGGGATGGGTTCCCCTCTGTTGGTTCTGTGTGTGAGGCGTGGCCTGCACAGCTCAACTATTTGCTGCAGGAGCTGTCTGTCCACTCTATAGCGCTCTACTATCTCCAGCTCATGTAACCCATGGTAGGTGACCCTGGGCCTGTACACTCTTCTCCGTCTCCTCACTGTGGGTTGTCTGGCACCATCTGCATTGTCACCACCCTCAGCAAGTCGCCTATGTCTCATTATGACAGCTATGGCAGCCCCTAACATTTCTGCTCTGAGTGAAGCTTTTTCAGTTTTCACTTCTATTAGCTTACTCCTGTCTTGCAGTGTCTCTTAAGAGAAACATCCTGCACTACTGTTTGCAGAGTTTTAAGTGCTGGGCTGGGCTACTATTCTGCCTGTGTAATTGCCTACTTCTAATTATTTTCACCTGCTAGCTTCAGCAGTTATCCCTGCTAGCTTCCTATTAATTCTGTTGCTTCCTTTTTCCTCTCTGTTTCCTCAGGGGGGAGCAACGTGCATACCATCAGAAACAAGCTCACAGTGGCTTACACGCGCGCACACATGCTTACACAGTTCAGAATCTACTTATTTGGGTTAAAACGCGCGTACACCCGCGCAAACACTATTACACTTCTGCCAACAGCCTCCAACATACTCAGCCTGCCCTACACACGTGGACACCCGCGCAAACAGTGTTAAACATCTCCCAACATACTCCCACATGCTCAGTCTGCCTTTCACGCGTGCACACTGCCCTACTCATGCTTCATGGCGCGCACACATGCACATGCACGCCCAGCAAGAAACTTTGGTGTAAGTAACAGTGTACATCTTCCATTTCTTGACTTTCCATGACTTATCTAGTGGCACACCTCTTTCCATGATCTGTGTCTGTCATGTTACACTGACCTCCAATGAACTGCATTTCTTTCTACCATTCCCCCCTGTGATGTCACCTATCTCCTACTCTATTCCTCCCCCTTATGTATCTCTTACACTACTCAGACTGTGCTCATTTGCTATGTGACTGTGAGATTCAGTATCCTAACCCTCATTTACATGAGATTGCCTACTAATGCTTAGTTACATGTCTTAGACTCAACTTCCCCCCTTAGCAACCGCTACACGATGGCCATGTTGTTTTTGGTCTGCTGGTCCCTGCATTGTCATTCCATGTATTGCATGAAACCCACATTTGTGGGTTTATAACCTTCTTTTTATGATTTATACAGCGCAGCCCGCTTATGCTGGCCCGCGCTTGGTTAAACCATCGCCGATCACAAAAAAAAATTATATTTTTAATATTTTGGCATCGGGTTATATTGCCAATGGCCACATATTTGGCCATTGGCATGCTGCCTGAGTCATATTCACCCTTTTTTTGGAGCTGACATGGCTCCATTGTGGAATTTGCAGAAACGTACTCAGTTGTCAACTGAGTACATTTCTGTAGCTAAAACGTCTCTTACACGGACTGGTTTCTGCTTCGTTGATCGCTAATATACCTCATTTGCATACCTTTCGGCTGCAAGTGAGGTATTTAGCATGTCCACGCCCAGTCCGTGTAAGAGACGTTTTAGCTGGTCTCTTACACGGAGTTTAGGGCTGTTCCTGGATCACGAGGCTTGCATGGAGTGTTGCACGTCTCTTACACTCCATGCAAGCCTTCGTGAATCCTGCCCATTATATTTCTCCCTTTCTGCAGTGCAATGCCTATTCTCACTGTCCCGAACAGTCATGTTTAAATAATTTGAAGATGACCAAGTAGAATTTTCTGCATAGCCTGTTATAATTATACTACTTATTTATTTATTTATTCTCTAGGAGTACTGCAATTAATCTACAGTGCTCGTTATCTCCCACTCAGAGCTGTTCTCACTTTGGTGACATCTATTAACTCAGGCAGCCACTTTGCATATGTCCATTACAAGCAGCAAATCAGACAGATATTCACACACTCACTAATTGGCACTGTTTCTAGGAGTATCAGTGAACTACTGAGCTCTGACAGCCCATTTCCAATCAAAGTAAAAAACACAATGGTTACTATAAACCAACTCATTTCTTACTGTCAGTTTGTAGCCATACACTCCAGTAGCAGTAAAGAAACACAACTGACATCAGTTTGCAAACACATGGACATGGTGCCCCTGTAGCTCTGTTCCACAGCATGCTCACACACACATACACACACACACACACACACACACACACACACACACACACACACACACACACACACACACACACACACACACACACACACACACACATACACAGTCTCTTCTGCTTTCACGCAGGCATTCACTCAGACACGCAGACAGAAACACACACACACACACACACACACACACACACACACACACACACACACACACACACACACACACATCCACAGTCTCTTCTGCTTTCACACAGGCATTCACTCAGACACGCAGACAGAAACAAACACACACACACACACACACACACACACACACACACACACACACACACACACACACACACACACACACACACAGTCACTTCCTCAGTCATACCTGCATTCACTCACACATCACTCTCACTCTCCTGATCTCTCTCACACACAAGTCACTTCCTCATTGATACCTGGATTCACTCACACTTCACTCTCACTCTCTCCTGATCTTTACACACAGTCACTTCCTTATTCATACCTGCATTCACGCACACATCGCTCTCACTCTCCCAATCACACACACACACACACACACACACACACACACACACACAGTCTCTTTTGCTTTCATGCACGCATTCACTCACACATGCAGACAGACACATAAACACACATACACTTTTTCTTTTCACTCTCTGCCTGACGACCCAGTACCGGTCCATGGCCCAGTGGTTGGGGACTGCTGTGGGATACCAATTTATCCCTCTCTCTCTTCTACCTGCTGTTATTACATTGCATACTACTGTACAATATTCCTTTATGTTCCTTTCCTTATGAGCAAGCACTATGCAGTCATCGGTTTTGTGAATCTATATATGTACGTGTTCAACTGTACTGTATATTTGTATGTATATCCATTCAGCTATACTGCATATTTGCATGTATATTTGTTACAATGTATGCTGACTACTGCTTGCTACCTTATAGGAGCTTTGTTTGGAGGCCTATCATAAAACATGGTTTCCAACCCACTTGAACCTTCTTAGTAAGTAAATAGCAATCAATTATTTTATTTTTATTTTGCTTTTGTTTACCAAATTTGTCCAACTGGGTCAGCACATGCCTGGGGAGAAAAGCTCCAAACTATTACAAACATTTTAAACAGGCATTCAGTAATACACATGAACAGACATTTAAGTAATATACATTAACAATTACACATGCATTTGCCAATTAGATTACATCCATATGAAAGTAGAGACAATTATTACAGTATAAAAAATACTTACACATTAGTAGACATACACTGAGAATTTGAAGAGGTGTATCAGTGTTTTTTTCAAACAGATAATAGATCATGTGATCAGTGCTTAGAAATTCAAATAAATGGAGGTGAGGGAAGGAACTAGGTAGGGCAGAAAATGTGAATCCATACACTACCTCATTTTCCCATTTTTTGCATATGGGGTCAGGGTGTCACTTCAACAGTGACAATCATCTACAGCAAAGGTTTACACCGTAGGGTAGCGAGCCCTGCCACGGTAGTTCTTCCATATCACACACTTGCATGCAAACTCAGACCCATGGCCAATTCAGTGTCCAATCCACCTAGCATGTCTTTGGAATGTGGGAGGAAATTGCCAGGCCTGGAAGAAACCCACATAAACACAGGGAGGACATGTAGACTCTGCACAGAAGACAGAGAATCAAACTGGAGAACCTCTTGCCACAATGTCACAGTTAATAGGTGGGCTGTATTGTCAGTAATTAAATGATCTGACTGATTTCAAACCAATGCCAGTGATGCCTCTGTGTACTGCATTGCTACAGTACATATTGCTACAGCTGATTCACCTTTGACAGACATCATGTGCATACTCTCTTAACTCGCATCTTACCTCTCTATCTCAGCACAAGAAATCTGAACAAAGCCTAAAATAATGGGGTGACAATGGCCAAAAAATAAGGACTGATTTTAAATATTGCTCTTACAAACTTAAAAAGGTTACTAGAATAACAGATGTTATGTTAGCATGCATTTCCTGAAGGATTTGAAGTCTAAAACTCAAATGTCTTTCGGCTTTTCCTGGTTAGGGCTCACCACATCAGATCACCGGTCCGCAGTTTTTTTTGCTGTGGTGTTTTTGCAGTTTTGAGATCCCAGCCCAGTGCCCAACCTTCACAGAAGGCACACACATACACACACACACACACACACACCTACCTGCATGTCTTTAAAACTCAGTTGACCGCAGGGAGGCATGCCATTATTTAGTGACTTCATTCTACAGTGATTTGCCAGAAAACCTCAAATTTTATAAGGTACAGACCAAAAATATCATGCAAAAATCTGAACATTCTGTGAGAATATGAAGAGTTGAGAGATAACTCCAGCATGACAATCACATTTTAAGTGCTCATGTATACATCAAGAAACACCACAATGTTCCTTGAACTTAGCTTGACGCATACTGGATGCATTGCATAACAATGTCCAGAGTGTATACATGTGCCAGATGTCATTAGATACTCTGCTATGCAAAACCTGCACATGTTGGTGTCAGAACTACCAAGCAGAAATGATAAAGGAGAATATTCTTATCCTAAGACTGCAAATATCAAAACGTCTGATCAACCCCACAAGTACAGCACTGTTTAAAATAACAAAACAAAAGAAAGAAGGAGACGAGCAGTTTGCATTTCAGCAAAACTAAGAAAATATTTGTTACACCCTGCTGCTATTTAGCAACCTCAAACTGCATTGGAGACACTTTGTCTGCAAAATAAGTCTATGCTAACAACTTTGAATAAAACAGAAAACAGGATGAGTTAGTGTGACGTGAAGGAAGACAGGAATGTATACATATGTAACATTACCAGCCAAAATCTCTAAGTGTGAAACCTAGTGAATAACATTGTTTCATACAGGAAGGGAGCAGCAGGGCAGAAGGTGTCCAGCATTAGCTACTGAAAAGACTTCAGACTTGTGGACTCCAGGGGAAATGACCTAAACACAAAGAGATGCAGTTACGATGAGGTGTAGTGAGCTGCCCTGTATGCACGGCTAAGACATGAAAAGTTCCTGCATGTCAAAAGTAACATTACAGAAGTGTGATGCATCTGATTGCTGAATCTTCTCTGTACTACTTAACTTGGGTGAGCAGTCCACATAGGCCATTGGCATTAAAGAAGGACCTCTGGCTTCTACTCAATTTCCTGCAAAACACTGCATTCAAACTATGCTATCATGTCATCATAATGTAGTACTAGTAATGCTCTTGGTAACAAAGCTGGTGACATAATTTATTTATTTATTGACATTTGATTACTGGAATAGTCTGACTGGGTTGAAACCCATTTTCAGTGGAGGCCCTTGGAGAAAAGCTTCAAATTATTGCAAAACATTTTAAGAACAATAATTTTACATTATTCAAAAATAAAGCAAAACATCTGCAGTTTAATTAAAAAAATTAGACATAATATAAAAACACTTGTTAAGAATTGATACAAGTTACATGACAATCATTTAATATTTAGATACATTTTAAACAGTTTGTAGGGAAATTAAAGGTAAGTTAGTCTAATACAAATAGTAATTGCAATATGAAGCGAGGGAAAAACAGGCTTATGGTATATTTAGAGAGAAAGTCAGGGAAGAGAATTAGATAGCAGTAAGGAAGTAAGTGAAGAAGGGAGAGTGAGGAGGTATAAGGAAAGAAAAGGAACTTTTTCACATTTAGGGATGTAGTTTATCCTGGTTTTGATCAAGAACAGAGCCAGATTTTAGCTATGAAGTCTTTCAGAGTGCTTTTGAAAGATGGGAGGGGGGGTGTAGACCTGACAGATACAGGTAAGGAGTTCCTGGCCTTAGAGACTTTGTATAAGTACAGACAATACCCAGCAGATTTGCGAGATTTGTAGACAGACAGGAGTTTTTGGTCACTAGATTGGGACGACCAACTGGAAACATAGTTGTGTAGAATGTTTTTTTAGTGCTGTCCAGTGGCATAGCTAGAGTTTGTGCCACCCATGGCTTTCTTTGAGTTTGCCACCTCTCCCATTTCACAAAATCATGGTGAAATGGGCTCCCGCAATACACAGCTCTCCTCCCTCCCCCATAGCCATTCCAGTGTCCCATTACTTGACAATTTCTCCCCATTTACCATAAACACTGTAATGTGCATACTGCTTTATGCAGTGCTTCTACAATGATTATTTGGATTTCATTTAAAACTTTTATTTTAAAATTTATAGCACAAACTCTGATAGGCATCTGCTAAACAAAGCAATACAGTCTCACAATGAAAACAGACTTAACATCAAAACTTCTGCCCTTGAAACTCACATTCATTGAAACAGCATTGAAACTCACATTCAAAGAAAATGCATCTGGCCAGTGATGGATAAAGTTTACATTTGGGCTGTTTTCAATTCATAGGCCCCTTGCACACATATTTAGGACCATGCAAACATACATGTGTCCTTTGAGTCACCTTCCTGATTGTATTATATTATATTCCTTGCATAATACACCACACTTGTCAGATTGTGTTTTAAATTTATTGTTTTGAACATTCGTCCAGTAAGCAATGAAAATGCATGAACCAATAATGGCAAAACTGCCCAATTCACAACATTTACATCATAACAGTCTACTCAAACTTCTGTCATTACAATCCACTAATATCAGTAAATATACACAATCTCTGCAAAAATAAAAGTAATCTAAATAATTCCACATTAAAGAGATCTGCAACTAATGAAGAGGTTGCTGCTAGCAAACAACTTTATATTTCTTTGTTTCATCTACAAATAAAATGCTTGTTGCCCTTGAAGAATAAATTGCCTATGTCACATTAAAAAAATGATAAGCTAGTAATATTGCAATAGGGAATGGATGGCAAACTGATAACAGGTTTATAATTACTAGGTATCTCCTCCAAAGGAGGACATTCTCAGGACTGCAGCATCCACCCCTTTAAAGTACAACACAGTACAGCATCAGCAATCCATCTACATACTGTGGGAGTAGAACCCACAGCATTCTGCATCAAAAGCAAGTATACTACCTGTTGTGCTACTAACAATACAAGCAGACTTGGCGTAAGCAGCACTAAACTTCTGTTCCCCTGAAGCTCTCAGCTCCTTGTAAAATCGACTTGATACTCAACTATATCTCTCAACTTTGCAGAACAAGAAATCTGGAAAAAGCCAAAATTTATTGGGGGGGGGGGCAAAGGCCAAAAACAAGGGACAGATTTTAAACATTTCTTGTATAATCTTAGAAAGTTGCTAGAATAAAATGTTTTGTGTTACCTTGCATTTCCTGAAAGAGAAGAAGATTGAAACTTAAATGGATATCATTATTTAGTGAATTAATTTCTCACTGATTTGTCAGAAAATCACAAATTTTAAGAGGAGCAGACCAAAAGTATGACCCAAACATTCCAGACATTATGTGAAAATCTAGACAGTTAAGAGCAATGGACTCAACTCCTTGAATCACAAGTGGTGGAATGGGTAGAGAATTTAGGTTCTTGTTTCTTGTGCCTAAGGTACAGGGTTTGAGCCTGAGTAACACTAACCAGCAGATACACATAGCTGGGGCATTTTATACATCCCACACACATACACACCCTCGGTGAAGAAGCAGCAAAATGAAATGACTGAACAACCAATTCCATTGGTAGCAATAATAAGAAGCAGCGAAGCAAAACACTAATTGAACACACGCAGCAGAAGCAATTCACACTCCTCTTACTTGGTGAAAAAGCACATTTCTGTGAAGGCAGCATAACAAAGCAGCAATTCCTCTTATTGTACTGTATTTAAAATTGCATGGGCATGTCGGGCACTTCAGTGTGACAATGCATGTACAGACGTGAGTGGCCAGCTACAGGACTGTTCTTAAAGAAGAATGCCCACCCTTAAAAGCAGGGTTTTTTTTCATTAAACTCTTATATATGACAGTCGCAAAAGTGCCGCCCAGGCCAGACTGCCCCTCTTGCCCCCCCCCAGCTACGCCACTGCTGGACAATTTCATAGGTGGCAAAAAGTTGTGTATGTGTTATCTGATGTGTCAGTTCTAACCAATTAAGGTTTTTCAGTGCTATACATTATAGTCCAAAATCTGATGTTTGATTTTCTTATTTGCACAAGAGAGGACGTACTAAAACCATTATACATCTGTCAGAGTTTTCCTAACCTTTACATTTCTTTCAAAGCAGTTTGCAGCCAGATTCACAAAGAAATACAATCACATAGTGTTGTGTCAGACAAGATTTTGAAATTCTAAGGACAACATATTAATCACTACAGAGACATTAAAAAACAGAGTCAGAGCTGAGTCATCTAGCACCCTGTGCTATTCCTCGATTTGCAGCCTTCTACAGTTAAAGATTCCCTGAAAACATTCTTCACTTCTGTCAGAAGGAGAATGAGGCATTCCACACCTTTCACTTATAAACGAGTAAACAAACCAAGCACTGAAGCCAGTGATTCTGTGATGACCACAGAATCATTATGAAAACATCAGTATGGAAATTAGTGTGAGTATCATCTGCCAAAGGTATCACCAACATCTAGTGGCTGGGGTAATTTTCCCCTTCACTCCATCCTGGCTACACTTCTTTAGAAAATTAATCATAATGTGACCATGGGGGGGGGGTGCAGATATTGTGATTTCAGTCTGGTGAAGGTTAGTTATGCACAATTGTTAACATGGCATTGCCATCTCTGGGATAGTGCTAAGTAACAAAGACTTAAAGTCATGAAAATACTAAATTTTGTGGACCATATTATGAGTCATCAGAAGGCCTGTGGACAGTATTTATTTTATTTATTTATCCTTTGCTGACCATGTCAGTCCCGCTAGGCTAATGGACTCTTTAGAAAAACCCAAGGTATATTTATACTACTAGGGGTAATTTGGCATTGGCATCAGGGAACTTATGAGTAATCACTAAAACATGGTTTAAATGCTCAGAAAGCACTCTCTCCATACCTGAGTGTAGTGCTTGCCCTGCCTTCAGAGCCAATGGCAGCTGTGGTAGTGTAGTCTATATACATGGACCTAATGATCAAGTACAAGCAGTGTTTGGGCTGAGGGATTCCCAGTGGGATTAGCTGTACATTATTCTGGCGATAGACTGCATTAGTAAACTGACCAGAGAGGACAGATCAATAAAGCTGCAACATGCAGAACCTGTGACATTAGATGGAGACTCTAAAGAGGAATTTGAGTAAAAAGTAAGAGAATGGTATGTGAAACTGAACATGGAATGAAGCTAAACAAAGATAAGACAGGGTAGGAAGCACACTTTGGACAGATGATGAAATTAGAACATCAGATCATTAACCAAAGTAGCTACAACTGCGGAGAAGGTCAGAGAACATATCACAGTGTTTCAGCCCCATGTGTAGGAAAGCTAATAATGATCTGTTGAAGATCATTTTGGAGAAACAGGAAGAAGGCAAGAAGAAATAAATGCATTTTTTTTAAAATTCTTTGCTAATTGAATTCCTCTTACAATTGTAATTACTCTTCATCTGCTTTTTTGTTCATTTTACATGTTTGTTGCACTTGAAAAACATTAGCATAAACTAGGATGAGGTTTTTGCTGAATCTAGTATTGTTTGTGACATTTGGAGCTTGTAAAACAGTTAATCTTGATCTTGTTGATCTTTTTAGGACAGTGGGCTGTAGACCACATTTTGTGTATAAGAAGCATTATAATTTAAAATTCTTATTTGAAAAGAATGATGCTTTAATTGGAAACAGGTTAGTTAATATTAATAGAGTATCTAGCATGTGTAAATCTGGTAGGTGCAATACCTGTAGATATATACTGGAGGGACCATATATTGATTTGGCACATTTACCACACACTATTAAAGTTCCCAGTCACTTCAATTGTAAAAGCAAAGGGATAGTGTATGTTGATGTTTGTTCCTATTGTAATGCTTTCTACATTGGGATGACCACTAGAACATTACACTCTAGAATTAAAGAACACTATTATGATATAAAAAAGAAGGTTGTTAAAAATGCTTTTTTATAAGCACACATTGTTATGCCTCCAGTTTAATACATTTTTGTTATCAGTACTGGAACAGAAGGATTTTGATTTGGGGGGGGGGGACTTTAAAACTCAACTAGAACAAAGGGAAGCCATGTGGCAGATGAAGTTAAATTCTGACCAGGCACCTGGTTTAAATGACATTGCAAATATAAAATGTTTTTTAAAACATCATAGAGTGTATCTTAGGAAATAATTTACCATACACTTTTATTGCCATTGTGATTTTAACTAGTTTAATCTACTTGATTGATGTCATAATTGATGTGCATTTTTTATTGGTTCTTTATAGTATTTAAACTTGGTATGTTTGTGAGTAGTAGTATTTGTTTTCTGAAGAAGACTTTGATGAAAGCGAGCAATAGACGCAAGTTTACGCTAAAGTTCTTGGTCTACTTTTGTTGCTGGCTTTTCCAGTGGTGTTTCATTAGTTTGCGGTTTCTGGAATTTCGAACTTTTGTGTGTTTCAGTGTATAGTTTGGACTGATCTAGCTATTGTTACTTTTGCAGGGCTCTGTTTAGTGTTAGATATTATGAATATAAGGCTGAAATTAATTCTGTTGTAAATATGCTGAAAGAAAACGTTTGCTTGAATATATGTATAGAGTTTACAATGTGCATTCATACTATATGTATAACAGACAGGCTTTTCTTCACAGCATCAGAAAATGCCTAACAAAGCAATACTGGAAAACAAGCATTACAAATATCTATTAACAGACATCCTTTTTTATAAATTCAGCAATACGTGATGTTTTTCCAGTAGGAACAGCTTATACAGATGTTTCCTTTCAGAATGGCATCCTCACATCAGCAAAAGTGCTTAAATCACAAAAGGACAATAGAAAAGTCTATAAACAGACATTATGTGACTTCCCATAGAAGGCCAGAAAAATATACCAGGAGGAAATAACAATCTCTTGTGTGCGTGAGTAGCTCTGTAGATAGCTATTGTAGTAATTCAGTTATGTGAGAGAAGGACAGAGAGAGGTATTTTGTAGAAGTCATCATTCATATCTGTAATGAAGGAAAACTTTGTAAATATATGCTACAAATCTGACAGACTACATGTGGTTTGTTATAAAATAAGTTATCTGTAACTGTGCTTATGGCTGCAAAATATATTTCTTTATCAGTGTGCAATTTGAAAGGCTTGGTGCTTTAAACAGACTACAGATGGAGTCATGCAGAGCTACGTGTCTCTGATTCAGCAGTAAACAGCAAGCAAGTAAGCAGCAAGTAAGCTCCGTATAATTTTTCAATGGTGACCCTTTGACAACGTTCCTAGCCTGTATCCAAAAACAGGGGTAGTGAATGGGTAATGTCACTCCTGTAAAAGCACAGTAACATTTATGTGAAGTACTTCAGATTTCTACAGTTTTCAACAGTTTGTAGCAATACAGTTTAATAGACGTCTAAATCAGGTGAGACTGCATTGCAGGAAGGTGGTGCAGTTCCATAAATTCTCCAGAAAAGGTACAAGACAAAGTTGTAAGACTGAATCTGCCAGTTTTGCTGTACCAACTTCACAAGTGACTACAGAAACTTTTCAACCATCTACATTAAATCAGCTTGGCCATCTGCCTGTCTGTTGACTGGTAAGAAAATTATTCTGTGTTACATACAGTATGAATGCCATAGAGGTAATAATAATAATAATAGAATAAATGTATATACAGCATATTAGCAAATGTAAAACCTTATTAGGCCAAGTTAATAGTAAGGCATTATGCAAATGGATTGCAATTTGATAGTAAGGCATTATGCAAATGGATTATAATATTTGACTGGTATCTGAAATAAATCATGTGTGGTATAAAAATGTTTATTTTGTGTAAAATGTCATAAAAATACAGTGCATGACATTATCCAAAGGTTAGACTGTACAGACAAAAATTGTAAAGGTAAAGAACCAAGAAAAGTTAATATGTTGACATTATATTCAAATGTTAGACAGTTATGTTCTGTCACCAGATGTAAAAGGTTTATTTCAGAGTTGCAACAACAGTCAAATCAGTTACAGATAGAAACTCTAGTACATTTTGTTACAAAGCAATGTAATAAACTTCTAAAAGACAGACACAATGAGTTCAGGAAGCTTAGACAAGTTATACACACATCTTTTCAAAAGTGCATAGGAGTTTCAAATTCAGCAGAACAGCTTACTAAAGAATGTCAGAAAGACCATGCAATATCACAGGAAATTCAACAGCAGTTGCAGGATAAAGGAAATAAATTAGCTCAACTGACAAAGACTGGGAATTTCCTGCATACGCAGTTAATCTGTGCGAAAGAAATATATTTTATAATATGTTTATGTTTTGAAAATGGTTAAGCATGCATGCTAGGATGGTAGGGACATGACATGCTTGTATAAAGATATACATATACAAGACAGACATGCATGTATGTTCTTTTCATCTAGAGTACATTTGTTTACAATGCACAAAAGTAAAAGGCAGACAACAACAAATATAAATAAACATATGTTATAATTGTATAGTAACACCAAACAGTTAAAGTTCTGAATTTTAAAAATAAATAAAATCACAGATGGTATTAGTCAAACCATCCATGTAAGGTAATTGTAAAATAATGTCTCTTTATGTTGTATAAATGCATAGTTATGCAAATCACAATCACATTAAAGGAAAAATGCCAAAAAAATTAATTATAGTTTATAGAGTATAAAATGTGAGCTCAGACCTTCCTAGACTGAATGAATAGTTACAGGAAATGTTGGAAAGATCAGATAAACAACAAGACTGATTGCCAGACAAGTAGCTTGAGTTTTTCTAAAGCATCATTGTTATTAAAACATAATTGTTAAAATGTTTACAGGCAACACTATTTGGTAATTGTAATAAAATGTCACAATTTTGCAAAGATGTCACTGATAATCTGTTTGCAAGTAAATGTTAAAAAGAAAAAAAAAACCTCAGTTGCATCAAGTACAGCCAGCAAATGGGCTATAGTATATATACAGTTCAAATCAATTGTGTAGGAGGGTGTAAATACCTACTAGAGGTAATATACAGTGAAAGCTTTATTTAGTAACCTAATAAAATAAATGTATAACCAAAGTGTTGGGCTGACATACATTCTATTCTCACAGCATAGGGCAGGTAAACTGTGCTGAAGTACTACAGGGGGAGGGGTACTTTTTCAGTTTTACACTGACTGTATAAGGGGGAGGGGCACTTTCTCAGTTTTACACTGACTGTATAAGCAATACTGCACAAGGGTCTGAAATAAAGCTACAGAAAAAATAAACAACAAGGGTCTGAAATAAAGCTACAGAAAAAATAAACAAGGGCCTGAAATAAAGCTACAGAAAAAATAAACAACAAGGGTCTGAAATAAAGCTACAGAAAAAATAAACAACAAGGGTCTGAAATAAAGCTACAGAAAAAATAAACAACAAGGGTCTAAAATAAAGCTACAGGAAAAAATATCTCATTCCTTCTTGACAATATTCTTTTATGGGGGAAAAACAGGTATTAGTGTATTAGAAATACTGGTAAACTGGATTAAACCTGACAGGGTAAGATATTTTACAAGTTGTTAATAGCTACCATAATGGTTATTATTGTATTGTTTAGAATTAAATTGTATTTACAACCTGTTAAATTGTAAAGCTATACAAGAGATGGTTTAAAAAACAAGAGATGATTTAAAATTGCTTTATTAAAGCTATACAAGAGAGAATAAAGATATGCAAAATGCATAAATGTTTCTAATAGCAAGAATGGTCACTATTTTTAATATGTTTTTGGCAAAACAATGCTGGTATAAAAAAGCATGAACATTTTTAATTGTTAAGTATGTAGTTTAAAATAACAGGACATATGCCTTTGGTGGCAATTCCACTAGATATTTCTAAAGAGACATAAACATTTTCCAAGATTTTGCTCAATATTAATGTTATTAAATTTGTAAGATTAGACTAAATGTACTTTACAGTCTTTGTATGTACAAATGTAGAAAATTTCAGTACAAATGATAGTCTTTGTATGTACAAATGCAGAAAAATTCAGTACAAATGAAATTAATGTCTAGTAATGAATATGTGTGAAAAACACATATTTAAAGAAAACAATGGGTCCAGGGTACCTACTAGATTGAAATGCATAAATAGCAAACAGTCTGTGTAAATACATACTGATCAGGATACATTGTAATAAGTTCAAAAGTAATTTGTCAAGTTGTAATATCACTGGTTTTACCCCAGTAAAATAATTGCTTTCAAATATTTATTATCTAAGCCCAGTTCAGTATTTTACCAAGATGTTATTGAGCAGTTCAGAGACATGAACACAATGTGATGGTTAAAATGACATTAAAACTGTATATTTTCAGTAGTGTATAAATGCTTGCAGTAGCACATAGTTATTGTCTCTTATAGTTAATTCAACAGTTGCAAAGAGTTAATAAAACAATTCTAAGTCATAAATTAAATTTTGTGATTGCAAAAGAATAAATTAATCAAGTAAAATTAAACAGACACAGCTCATAACTGATAAAATATTTTCACAGAATGGTCTGCAAAAGAAAAAGTTGTTAAATACATTCAGGTTTGGTAGTAATACATGTTTTCATTGTATTAACTATGTAAAATTGCATTTTGACTTGTATCAAAAAAGACTAAAGGTTTTGTTTCTTAATGTGTTTTTATATAGAATGTTTTGAGTATGTTTAAAAACAGAGGGAATTGTTAGATATTATGAATATAAGGCTGAAATTAATTCTGTTGTAAATATGCTGAAAGAAAACGTTTGCTTGAATATATGTATAGAGTTTACAATGTGCATTCATACTATATGTATAACAGACAGGCTTCTCTTCACAGCATCAGAAAATGCCTAACAAAGCAATACTGGAAAACAAGCATTACAAATATCTATTAACAGACATCCTTTTTTTATAAATTCAGCAATACGTGATGTTTTTCCAGTAGGAACAGCTTATACAGATGTTTCCTTTCAGAATGGCATCCTCACATCAGCAAAAGTGCTTAAATCACAAAAGGACAATAGAAAAGTCTATAAACAGACATTATGTGACTTCCCATAGAAGACCAGAAAAATATACCAGGAGGAAATAACAATCTCTTGTGTGCGTGACTAGCTCTGTATATAGCTATTGTAGTAATTCAGTTATGTGAGAGAAGGACTGAGAGAGGTATTTTGTAGAAGTCATCATTCATATCTGTAATGAAGGAAAACTTTGTAAATATATGCTACAAATCTGACAGACTATGTGTGGTTTGTTATAAAATAAGTTATCTGTAACTGTGCTTATAGCTGCAAAATATATTTCTTTATCAGTGTGCAATTTGAAAGGCTTGGTGCTTTAAACAGACTACAGATGGAGTCATGCAGAGCTACGTGTCTCTGATTCAGCAGTAAACAGCAAGCAAGTAAGCTCCATATAATTTTTCATTTAGTGCATTTTGATTGGATAATTTGAACTCTGGCTGTTTTCTGTTTTTCTGCTTTAAAAAGCCTGTGTTTGAACCAGTTTGTACTTGTTTGTGCATTACACACTACTGTGCATAGGGATTGCTGGTTACAGATGCCTGCTCTCTAGCCTTGCAAATATTACCTAAACCAGAGTTCTTCATACCTAAACCTACTAATACCTTCCCCTGCTGCATTCTCTATTCAACTTTTATAGCCAGACCAAGATTTATTCCTAGAACCATGAACCGTCGGTTCCCCACTTTTCTCCTGCCAGCCTGGTTGACATGGGTCTACTGAGGCAGTGTAGCAACTACCTCATGTACACTGACAACCCCCTACTTCTGAATCATTCCTATACCATTTGTGAGAGATGCACCTACATTATGAATCTGGAATCACAACTCTGTCGCCCAATATACAGCTATACAGAGTGGGTTGTCAGCCCACCTACCACAACTCCCACTCATGACACACAGCATACACATAGACCAACATATGTGGAGGTACTCACAAAAAATCTACCTAAACACAAGAGACCTCCAAAACATATACATATTAAACCAACCATAACACCCAAAACACACAATACACATAATGACACAAGCACAAGTGTCTCACCATCAAAACCCATAGGGCAACACACATCCACTCCAAATATCTTAAGTCATAGGAGACCCTATAGTTAGATACACAAACATCCCCCTCACAAGGCTGAACAAGGGGAAAGTCATGGTCAGTTGGCTTTCTGGCACCAGGATTTGTCAGATCACGCAGGCACTCAAGTGTCTCAACAACAAGTACTGTTATTATTTGGTCATAATACATGTTGGTATTAATGACTTGAGATGTACCTCCCTGGACTACATGAAGAGAGACATAATAGGGCTTTCTGATTATGTGTCACAGGCAGGTATGTCCCTAGCCTTGAGCAGCATATTGCCCTCGCCTAGGATGATACCACAATATAAATAGAAAATCATTCACTTCAATAATTGGCTTAGTTTCTGATGTCGTTCTCAGGGGATCCAGTTTCTGTCAGCCTGGGATGGCATGATCAATAGACCTCAGTGCTTTGCCAGAGATGATCTTCATCTGTCACCCCTGGGATTTCGGCTACTGGCAAAGGCTCTTGCTATCCCCATAGTGCCTTTTTAGGCAATGTCACAAAGACAAAATTCCCAACCTAAAAATTTCATCAAAAAACAACCTCAAGGTTATGCTGCTAAATGCTAGGAGTCTTAGCATGAAACCAGAAGCAGTCCTCACCTTGGAAGATGCTGAGATCTGTGCAGTCACAGACACCTGGTTCAAGGCTGTGGAGAGCACCCCAGCCATACCAGGTTATACCTTGTACTACATGTTGAGACCACAAATGGAAGGTGCGAAAACTAAAGGAGGAGGTGTATCAATATTCATTAAAGATAAATTCACCTCCAGATGGGTTAAACAGTATGATTCCTTGGAGACACTTCAGATGCAATTAACTGTTGGTAGGACACCTATTCAAGTCATTGCCAGCTACAGGACTCCCTCCATGAATCAGGACACCCACTCTGCCTAGTTGAATCTACTGGAATCCATCAAGATACATCAGAGCACCATGCTTCTGGGTAATTTTAATTACCCATCCATTGACTGGGCAAATTACTCCTGCTCAAACTCACTTGCCCAAACGTTCCTCAAGGTCATAAACTCCAATGCCCTGGACCAGCTATTGGACACCCCAGCTAAGGGAGCCAACATCCTGGATCTGGTGCTTCCCAATATAGGGGATCACTGTAGATCCTCCACTGTGAGGTCTTCTGTTGTCAGGTCTAACCACAAATCAGTCTCATTCAAAGTAACTATCACACCAGACCCCCCCAGCAGCAACTAAACTAAAAAACTTCTCCAAAGTAGATTATATCCTTCTAAAGGATGGTATAAGTACCTTCACTGCACCTCCCCCCTCAAATGGAACTGGCAACTATGGTGAGTCCTACACCAATGCTTTTTACAAACACCTGTATAACTGCATTGATGCAGTCGTACCTGACAGGACTAAAACAAGTTCTTTAAGGAAGAGCAAACCTGCCTGTTAGACAACTGCAATTAATAGGGTTTACAACAAGAGGAAGAAATTCTTGTCCAAAAGTAAGAGGGAGTGAGCCCTAAACTGGAAACACTCCCTCTTCAGCTTAAACAAGCAAGAAAGACTTCTTGTGAAGTCCTCCAAGGCAAGCTATGAATTCAAATTAACATCCTCAACTAAGGACAACCATAAGGTGTTGTTTAATTACATCCATAGCCTAAAAGATAAGACCCATATTTGTGCTGAACTGGTAGTTAATGATACCACATACATTGAGCCTGTGGACATAGCAAACCTGTTAGTCGACAGGTTCTGTGAAAACTTCACTTCCCTGTCCCCACCACACATACCCCATGACATTCTTTCCACCTGTCACCCACCTTGTATCTCTAGAGAACAGGGCGTATATGCCCGCTCTAGAGCCAAAAACACAGCAAATATGGGACCTGGTAACATCCCAGGTTGTGTCCTACATGGGCTCCAACAAGAACTAGCAATACCATTGGGTATTCTTTTCAACCATAGTCTAAGCACCAGCTTCATCCCAGATGAATGGAAAATGGCCACCGTTATTCCCTTGCACAAAGGTGGTGCTTCCACTGATCCCGGGAACTATAGACCTATTAGCCTGACTAGCCTTATCTGCAAGGCCATGGAGCAAATTATCATGGACCTTATCAACAAAGATATAAGTAATCTCCAAACACTTGACCCTACTCAGTTTGGATTTGTCAAAGGGAGATCATGCCTATTAAACCTGGTGGACTTCTTCGAGACAGTCAACAGGGCCCTGAACAAGGGAAAAACTGTGCATACAGCCTACCTGGGCTTAGCCAGGGCTTTTGACACTATTCCCCAATCAGGCATTATTGACAAACTCACCAGCTAGGTATCAACCCTTATATCGTTAGGTGGGTCGCTAACTGGCTCATGGATAAAACCCATACAGTCAAAATGGGGGAATCCACCTCCAACTGCAGACCTATAACCAGTGGTGTTCCATAGGGATCAGTCCTGCAACCTCTAAGTAAATACTGTGGGAAGAAATAGCCAGGGAATTGTTATGGCTAGGCTTGTATAGGCCCTAGGGCCGATAGCCTAGTACAAACCTAAGAACCTATGAATCTACTCTTCGGAAACTATTTCTCTGAAGTACAAGCAAAAACTATAGGTCTGTGGCTGACAAAGTTTGCTGAAGACTGCAAACTGGGAGTGGTCATAGAATCCCCAAACGATGTCAACATCCTACAAGAGGGTCTTACGCAAACAAATAATTTGTGCCAAAGTCACAGCCTTAAGCTCAGTACAAAAAAAAAATGTATCATCCATTTCAGTAAGAGCAATATTCTGGCTAACTACCACATCAATAGAAACACCCTAAGCATGCACTCAGGGGTGAGAGACTTGGGCAGAAACAAAAGTAAAAAGCGTACTTCACAATGTATAAAAACAAATTTATTCAAAAACAACAAAGCTTTCATACTAAAACTCCCTTCTTCAGTGTTATAAAAGACATACAAACAGTCATCATTTTATACTAATTTAAAATACATCACATGACACAACCTGTCCTATCATATAAATGAAATATTTACACAATCGATCTTATCTAATTACTTGCTGTTTAAGCTTTAAAATTGGTTTTAAGATCACTTGTTTATTTATGCCAGGAAGCTTGTCCGCCTGCATACGGACAATCCATTCATACTCGTTAATGTCTAACCTATTTACAGCATCACCTTGCCTAATATTCAGGGTCAATGTATTGATAACTCTAAAAACAAACTGATGTGAAACAAAAAACATTTTTATATGTTTCGCTAGAGAATTGGTTTCTACTACTCTTTGAATATCGGACTGATGTTCAATAATCCTGTCTCGCAATCTTCTCATAGATTTTCCTACATAAAATGCTGTGCATTCTTGACAAGTGGCTAAATATACTATGTGACTAGTATTACAAGTAGCTGCACAGTCATATATAAACTTCCTATTATCATTAGGATGTATAAATTCATTAGATCTACAAATAGCATTACATGAAGAGCAATTATAGCATGGTATAGTCCCCTACCTATTATGTTTAACATCAGGTTTCTTGTTTAAAGCCAAGTCTTTATAACATAAAGATTTTTTCAAGCTGTTAGAATTCCTATATGTAAAGAAAGGTTTATCATTAAAACATTTTTCATGCCCTGGGATTGCTTTCAAAATATCCCAGTTTTTCCTGACAACATCCTCAATTAATTTGCTTGCTCTGTTGTAAGTCATTGTATACCTTAATTGTTGGTTATTACCCATCTGATGCGGTTCCCCTTCAGTCAAACCAAAATCTGAGAAATAGGGACTCGCTCTCCCATCCCTCATATTAAGAATCTCACTTTTTGCTTGATTCAGATGAGATTCATCATAACCCTTCTCCCTAAAATCTCCTGTCATCTCATCTAATTGTTCTACACAGGTATTCAGCTGATTTACTAATTCTTAAATATTGACCTTTAGCAATACCTCTAAAGATATGTGGAGCATGCATACTACGTCTATGCAAATATTTATTTGCCTGTACAGCCTTCTTAAATACTGAAGTATCTATTCCCTCCCCATTTTCATATATTTTAATATCCAAGAAATTAATTTCTTCCCTTGATGATTTTGTTTCAAAACACAGGAATTGAGTAGTAGAATCTAAATAAGTGACAAATTCCTGTATCTGTTCTTCATTTCCCTTCCATATTAAAAAAATATCATCCACAAAACGTTTGTAGAATGATATTTTAGAAACATGCACGTTACTCTGACCAAAGACATACTCATTTACTCATAGTCAGGTTAGCGTAAGTATTGGCAAGGGATGTCCCAATTGCCACTCCTGAAACTTCAGGTACAGGATGGCACAATGATATCCCAGCTGGAACAGGTCATAATTTATTAGACAAAATGTAAATGGTACAAAACAAAAGGTTAGGAACAGACTCAATGTAGCCAAGAGTTAAGCGCTTTCATCTGTCTTACGCGGACTTCGTCAGAACCACCATTTTTTTCTGAATTTCACTTTTATACTCCATTTTGGCGCCAAAAACATTTAAAATTTTAAACTTTAAAGACATACTAACATATCTAACAAAACTTATTCAACACATTAAATAAAATGTAATATGAATCAATTTTATGTTATTTTGTAAAACATGTAATAAAATCTATATATATACACTGCTGATTCCATCTACTAAACATGTTGTTTATACACATACTATGTACTTGTAACAATTCAAGTATACATTTCTGTCCCATGCTTGAAACTAAAAATGTGTCATATAAATATGAATTGTACAATAGTAGATACAGCAGTGTATATATATATATATATATATATATATATATATATATATATATATATATATATTTATTTATTTATATAGAGAGAGAGAGATATTTTATTACATTTTTTACAAAATAACATAAAATTGATTCATATTACATTTTATTTAATGTATTGAATAAGTTTTATTAGATATGTTAGTATGTCTTTAAATTTTCAAATTTTAAATGTTTTTGGCACCAAAATGGAGTATAAAAGTGAAATTCAGAAAAAAATGGTGGTTCTGATGAAGTCTGTGTAAGACAGATGAAAGCGCTTAACTCTTGGCTACATTGAGTCTGTTCCTAACCTTTTGTTTTGTACCATTTACATTTTGTCTAATAAATTGTGACCTGTTCCAGCTGGGATATCGTTGTGCCGTCCTGTACCTTTAGTGGATTTATGTTGTGGTCATTGTTCATTCACTCCTGAAACTTGATGGTAAATGCACTTATTAAATATAAAGACATTATTTTCTAGAACATGTTCAAGAAGTTTACAATGAGTTTCTATCTGTCTTGCTGTATGGTTACTATATCTGCACATAATTTCTCTAATACAATTCACCCCATAATCGTTAGGAATTACAGTAAAAAGTGACTTTACGTCAAATGTAACAAAAATAAAACTTTCAGATCTATTTCCCCTACTGTGTCAGTCATATAATTTCACTAAAAAAATCACCACTGTCCTTTACATAACTAGGTACATATTGCTGGAAGCTCTTAAATACATTCTGTAACTACACCAATATGGGTTCAGTAACCCACCCTCTCCTAGACACTACCGATCTCATGGGTGGGTTACTAAGAGATTTGTGCAGCTTAGGTAAACCATACAATACAGGGATCATAGGGCAGGGTACGGTTAAAATATTAAAAAGATCCAGATCAATATCACCTAATGCCTGTAAATCAAATATAGACATGTTGATTTTACTAATGATGCTATTAACTTCAGCCTCAGTAATTATTCTAAAAGTGTTCACATCATGAATTAAAGCATTCATTTATATTCATTACTACAATACTTCCACCCTTATCTGCTTCTTTAATTATAATATCATCATTCATAGTGTCTGGGAGAGGGTGGGTTACTGAACCCATATCGGTGTAGTTACAGAATGTATTTAAGAGCTTCCTGCAATATGTACCTAGTTATGTAAAGGACAGTGGTGATTTTTTAGTGAAATTATATGACTGGCACAGTAGGAGAAATAGATCTGAAGGTTTTATTTTTGTTACATTAGATGTAAAGTCGCTTTTTACTGTAATTCCTAACGATTATGGGGTGAATTGTATTAGAGAAATTATGTGCAGATATAGTAACCATATGGCAAGGCAGATAGAAACTCACTGTGAACTTCTTGAACATGTTCTAGAAAATAATATCTTTATATTTAATAAGTGCATTTACCATCAAGTTTCAGGAGTGGCGATGGGGACATCCCTTGCCAATACTTACGCTAACCTGACTATGAGTAAATGGGAAGATGAGTATGTCTTTGGTCAGAGTAACGTGCATGTTTCTAAAATATCATTCTACAAATGTTTTGTGGATGACATTTTTTTAATATGGAAGGGGAAATGAAGAACAGCTACAGGAATTTGTGGCTTATTTAGATTCTACTACTCAACTCCTGAGGTTTAAAACAAAATCATCAAGGGAAGAAATTAATTTCTTGGATATTAAAATATATCAAAATGGGGAGGGAATAGATACTTCAGTATTTAAGAAGGATGTACAGGCAAATAAATATTTGTATAGATGTAGTATGCATGCTCCCCATATCTTTAGAGGTATTGCTAAAGGTCATCTCAGCTGAATACCTGTGTAGAACAATTAGATGAGATGACAAGAGATTTTAAGGAGAAGGGTTATGATGAATCTCATCTGAATCAAACAAAAAGTGAGATTCTTAATATGAGGGATGGGAGAGCGAGTCCCTGTTTCTCAGATTTTGGTTTGACTGAAGGGGAAACGCATCGGATGGGTAATAACCAACAATTAAGGTATGCAATGACTTACAATAGAGCAAGTAAATTAATTGAGGATGTTGTCAGGAAAAACTGGAATATTTTGAACGCAATCCCAGGACATGAAAAATGGATTAATATAAACCTTTCTTTACATATAGGAATTCTAATAGCTTGAAAAATCATTATGTTATAAAGACTTTGCTTTAAACAAGAAACCCGATGTTAAACATAATAGGAAGGGGACTATACCATGCTATAATTGCTCTTCATGTAATGCTATTTGTAGATCTAATTAATTTATACATCCTAATGATAATAGGAAGTTTATATTTGACTGTGCAGCTACTTGCAATACTAGCCACATAGTATATTTAGCCACTTGTCAGGAATGCACAGCATTTTATGTAGGAAAATCTATGAGGAAATTGCGAGATAGGATTATGGAACATCGGTCCGATATTCGAAGAGTAGTAGAAAACAATTCTCTAGCGAAACATATAAAAATGTTTGGTGTTTCACATCAGTTTGCTTTTAGAGTTATCAATAAATTGACCCTGAATATTAGGCGAGGTGATGCTGTAAATAGGTTAGACATTAAAGAGTATGAATGGATTGTCCATATGCAGGCGGACAAACTTCCTGGCATAAATAAACAAGTGAGCTTAAAACCAATTTTAAAGCTTAAACAGCAAGTAATTAGATAAGATTGATTGTGTAAATATTTCATTTATATGATAGGATAGGTTGTGTCATGTGATGTATTTTAAATTAGTATAAAATAATGACTGTTTGTATGTCTTTTATAACACTGAAGAAGGGCGTTTTAATCCAAAAGCTTTGTTGTTTTAGAATAAATTTTGTTTTCATACATTGTGATGTACGCTTTTTACTTTTGTTTCTGCTTGTTGTTTACTTCACTTCACCACACTGCTCGGTTTTGCTTTTCTGAGAGACCTGGGCACACAGGTTGACAGCAACCTTATCTTTGATCACCATGTCTCCACAGTGGTAAGAAGGACATTCTATATTGCTCGTCTCATAACTAAGGGCACTGCCTCCAGAATAAAAGAAGTTATAACCTCCCTGTACTCTTCCCTCATCAGGCCAATAATTGAATACAATGCCCGTTTTGGTATGTACCTTTCCAAGCACCTGCAATTCAAGAGACCACAAAGGTTCCTCACAAGGAGAATTTAAGGTCTTCAGCATCTGTCCTATGTGGATTGGCTGAAACCACTATCACTTTACTCCAATAAAATATGGACTACTCAGAGGCAATCTCTGCCTTGCGTATAAGGCAATCTCTAACTCTGCTTTATTGGAAAGGCTGCATATCCTTAAGTCCAATTGCTCATAGGTTACTCGCTCTAAAGACCTTAACCTAGTATGTGACATTAATAAAACCTGGTGGAGAAACAGATTTGTCTCCAAGAGGTTACCACACCTGTGGAACAGACTTCCAATTCATGTAAAGCAGAGCACCTCTTTGGCCCTCTTCAAGTGCAGTCTGGACGATTGGATGGGTAACTATAAATTCAGCCTGGGGGTTCCACCATTGTCTGTCTTGGACAGGAGCAATAGGTGCTGATCATAGAAACAAAGGAAGAACTTGGCTAGGCTTGTAAGGGCCCTAGGGCCATTAGCCTAGTAACTTCCTATGATCCTATGTCCGGCCAAGAAGTAGGTGGATTGCATGACAAAAGATCTGTGACAGTTGGGTGTGATTGGCAAAAAAGGTTGGCAAGTGGTACTGAACCAACATAAGTGATAACAGTTGACACAGCATCCCCCTCTATGTATGATAATGAGGAAAAACAGGGTTGATGATGATTTTATTTTATTTCATTCGTCGTCATCATCATCTGCTGTCCTTATGTTATTTCCATTCTCCTCCAAGATGTCAAAAAAGAAAGAACATACATGTATTCAGTAAACTTTAGCTTTTAGCCTTAAGAAAAAGGGCACTGGCTAATCTTACATGCATAAACTAAATTATGCTGCAGTGGAGGCAACTTTACATTGGAGATTGTGAAAACACTACAACACATAGGTACCTGAAACATGAACCGCAAAGAGCTGCAGGAAAATTAAGCCATTCTGATAACAAGGGATCAATCCAACACCAACAACTAGGAATGCAGAAGCAAGAAAACAAATATTGTAGCCAAAGAAGAAATAACAAAAGAAACATTAGTCATTAAAATGGCTACACAGGGGTATTATACATCCTGCATGCCAAGAGATAAAGTCATAAGATATCAACATATGGTAACAGAGATTAGAGTAATAGGATCATAGGATCATAGGATGTTACTAGGCTAATGGCCCTAGGGCCTTTACAAAACTAGCAACATTCTACCCTTATTTCCACGATCAACACCAATTGCCCCTGTCCAAGAGGGACACAGATGGAACCCCACAGGTGAATTTGCAGTTACCCAGCCAATCATCCAGACTGCTTGATACCCACCTCCTTTAGTTTTCATGTCTTCAGTTTGTGGTCTGAACATGTGAAAGGAGGTGTAGCCCGATATGGCTGGGGTGCTCTCCACAGCCTTGAACCAGGTCTGTGTGACTGCACAACTGTCTATGTCTTCCAAGGTGAGAACTGCTTACAGTGAGTGCAGTTTCATGTTAAGACTCCTAGTGTTTAACAGCATAACCTTGGGATTGTTTTACATGGAGTTTTTCCATCAGAAATTTTGTCCTAGAGACACTGCCTAAAAAAGGCACTATGGGGGTAGCAAGAGCCATACCCCGTAGTCAAAATCCCAGGTGTGACAGATGAAGACCATCTCTGTCAAAGCATCGAGGTCTGTCCATCATGTCATCCCAGGCTGACAGATACAGTATCCCCTTAGAATATGGAATAAACACATCTGGACGGTTCTGATAATAATAGTAGTGGCAACATATTTAATGAAAAATATTTTTCAAGCCTTTTGAACCTTGCCAACATACATGTAACTCCATATGAATTGCAGAATATTGCTGGTACTGAGAAAAGCAATCATGGCACTCAAAGTCTGAAGGAATATTCATTTCATGATCTTTAATCATATCCTGACTCAAGGATTGGAGTCCATTCCTGTCATAGTGTAAGAAAACCAAAACATTTGGAGAAATAAAAAATTGAGGATGTGACCCTGTCCTTTGTCCTCGCACCTGCAGTGGGTGCCACTACCCACGTCTTCTGCAGTGGGAAATTGCACATTCAGAGTATACAGACATGGGTTTTGACGGGTGTGGCATAGACTGTCAACACACTGGATCCAGCTACTTGCTTGCAATGGGTGTTACAATGGGCATTACTCAACTTCTGTGCAGGGGTATCATCCTGAGGCAGGCAGACATCAACACCACCTAAGCAGAGCTAACATACTGCACTCCCTGCATGATGACACAGGTGAGGGCACCTTCAAACTCCCTGGCATGTGGGATAGGCACATGGGTGTCCTCACCTCCACCATTGGGCCAGCTTCCTGTACACACCAGTGTCAGTACAGTTTCTGAAGGATGCCAATCATCTGAGTACACTTCAGAGAGCCCCAGCATGGTCCCATACTGAGAACTCCTCCACACCGTTCTCTTGTAGTCTAACATAAATAGTATGGTATAGATGCACATGCAGTCATACCCCACTTGGTATATTGGCACACACAGCATGGTAGGGGTGGTCACAGTATCACTGTTTTCCTTTGGTCTGTGCTCGGGGGAGGGAGTAATGTTGTCTATGCCATTCTTCAGAGAGAACACACCCCAACATCATACCATAGGCCACAAGCACCTGTCATACACATGTGAAAACAGGATAGCCATAATTGTTGCAGCCTTGCTATCTTGCAGCCAAGAATATAGTTTTGTTTCATCACTATCCAAATTCAGCAACAACAGAATGATTGCATCATGGCCATTTATAACGGGAATGAATGGTAGGAAAATGCAGCCCAGGTTTGTGGGTACTACATGCCTTGGTGCAAGAGGCAAGTACAAAAGTACAACAAACACTTTAAACTAAGTGATATACCAAAGTACTATTCCAGTAAATTATATTCTTAAACAGAAATATATATTCCTAAATAACCACTAATCACACACACACACACACACACACACACACACACACACACGCACGCACGCGCACGCACACACACACACACACACACACACACACACACGCACACGCACGCACACACACACACACACACACACACACACACACACACACACACACACACACACACACAGCAGTGGCTCTCTGTTCCTTAAACTAGTGACATTTGCTTCAGTATTGATATTTCACACATGATACTTTCTTCTCATTCCTGTACTACTCATTTTTAAAATGTTCTTACTCATACTATGTGGCAGACACCTACATAAGGTACTATGCTGCTACACTAAGATGTGCAATATTCATCCTGATACAGCTAAAATATGAATTTAACCCTTTCATTGTTAAAAGAAGATTTTTCAAACCAGCAAGTTGAATGGAAGTCAAATTAAAAATATGAGTCACATGTTCTTCTTTCGGCTTTTCCCGGTTAGGGGTCGCCACAGCAGAACTCTGGTCTGCTAATGATTGGCAATAGATTTTTACGGTGCCAAGGTGCCAGCTCGATGCCCAACCTTCAACGAAGGCACGCCCATTTACGCATGTCTTTCGAATGCCACTCGACCGCAGGGAGGACATGCAGACTCAACACAGAATGCGCTCCAGCCGAGAATCAAACGGGAGAACCTCTCAACTACAAATTCATCATTAGTAAATAAATCATATGATATCACATTAATAAGAGATAAAAAATAATAATAAATATCACATTAGGATGTCTGAAACAGATGTGTTGATCAACAGGACAGCACAACACAGGGAATGTGATAATCATTTGCACAGCTGTTTAACATGGGTTCTGGTCTTGGAAGCCAAGAATGTCTATTTTCCACTATTTTACTATATTTAACTAATCTGCATTCAGACTGGATAACAGAATTAAAAGACAATAAACTTGACCCAATTGTCCCAAAGCATGTCTGAATAAATGACTTGCTCAAGATCACACAATAGACAAATGATGGCTGTGGGAATCAAAACCCCATCCCACAGGAAGCAGCTGGTTAATAGCTTGTAGGCTTAATCTGTTTTTTGTTGCCTAAACTTTGATAGTTGCTGGAATATCAGCTTTTGCATTAGGAGGATGCATTTTTTTCTGAAGAATATGAAATCTGAAATGCCACTGTTTGTCATTATTTAGTGGATTTAGCCACCAACAACTTGCCAGAAATTGAAAAACTATTACAACATAAGAACAAAATATGAGGCAAACATCTCAACTACAGGCAAAACTCTGAAGAGCTGAGAGGTATGCTTGCCAGTAGTTTTGAGATCAACACGATTTAATAATACAAAGAAAAAAAAACATAAATGCAATAAAAGAATGAACCCTGAACATACAGAAAAGCACAGCAGCCCCCATCATCATTTAGTGACTTCAGCTCTCAGCTACTTGCTACCCCCCAAAATAAAATGAACAAGATTGTTCTGAATATAGTCACAAGAGAACAAAACAGCACCCTCTGAGACACATTGTTGTCAAACTGAATAAAGTTCTGCAACAGAAATGAGGGGCATTATGTTGCAGTATACATAGTTGACTGGAATATTATCAAAATAGTAAAAAAAAAAGAAACTAAAAAAGCACTGCATTCATTTTTCTTTAATCTTCCTTAATGCGATCATTTGTGGTAACAACTGTAATGCAGAACATTAAATAGAAATAAATGCAACATAAATATTCCAACACACTAGTTTTTGGGAAGGGGGAAACAGCCATACTGACAGAATGAAAAAAAAAGTTTACTCCATTAACAGGATGTGCTACACAGTATAGGATTGTGGAACAAATGACATTCTTTGCATATACCTTATTAAAAAAATTATAATTCCAAGATAACACTGTTTCATGATCTGCAGGTTGAAGAAGGTAGATAATGCATCAACAAAATAGATGCATCCAGCAATCACAGAGGAGACAATAGTTCCTCCACTTGTACAGCATCCTGTTTTTTGTGGCGTACATGAAATATTCAAATGTTCTGTGGCATAATTAATTGCAAGGGGTGTTTCCAGGATGAAAGGACTGGAGGTGGGTGGGCAGTCTTTCAGTGGCAACATAGGAAAATGTAAGGACATTATTACCCAGCCCTTACAGTGAAAACTACCTGCGAGACTGTTAGAAGCTAAACAATGTCTCACAGTACCGGGGCTGTAGATACGAGAATGACAGAAACCGTCAAAATGAGGGCTTATTTTCACAAAGGAAGTGTTTTGGGTGGTAGAGTCAAAAGATAGTGGAGAAACATATGTTAAAAATGAGGAAATCTGCTAAATACATAGTGGTCCTCTAATTACATCACACAGCTTATTAGCAAGATTTGTTACACTCTATATAACATTTTATAACACTGTAATATCTGCGTAAGAAAAAAATATGCGAGGTGCTTATTTTTGTCAGATTTCAGGTGTACAATCCTTTTTTTACTACTACATATCATATAACTGGTTATTTAATAAACAGTGTTAAATATGCCCTTGCAGACACACACACCTCAAGTTGTTTAGTTTAAGTTTAGCCACTGGCTTTGTGCCTGATGAGTGGCTCACAGCAGTAGTGATGCCCCTCCATAAGGGTGGCCTTACAACTGACCCAGGTAATCACAGCACTAGCAGCCTTACAAGCCTCATCTGCAAAACTATGGGGTATATTATAGCTAAACTCAAAGTGTGATATCAGGACCCTTGTTAGACTTGACCCCCCCCCCCCAACAGTTTGGTTTCATGAAGGGCAGATCCTGTCTATTTAACCTGGTAAACATTTTCAAAAGGGGTACAGGGGCTGTAGATACTGCACATGCAGTACACATGGTGTATATTGACTAGGCAAAGGCCTTCAACACCATTCCCCATGTTGGCATCATACAAAAGCTAATTGCTTTAAAAAATTGACTCATATGTGGTAAGATGGATAGCAAACTGGCTGAAATAGATAGTGTGAGATGGCGATGCCTTATTATTAAGCATGCAGGTGACCAGTGGTCTCCGTCTGGGCTTGGAGCTGAAACATCTTCTTTTTGGTCTTTACTTCTCAGATCTCCATCTGGAGAGCCAACACTTCTAGCTAACAAAGTCTGCAAATGGCTGCAAACTGGAGGTTGATGTTAAATCACCCTGTGACAGCCAAACTCTTCTGAATGAACTCTACCTAGTAAACCAATAGTGTTCTTAAATTTGTCTCATACTAAATGATAAAAAGTTTAGTATCATCAATTTTGGTAAACAATCCCTGTCCTCATCATACTGTACTGACAATACACCATAACAAAAAGAAAATTTTGTCAGGGACCAAGGTACTTGGGCTGATAGGTCCATCTGTTTTGACCATCATGTAAGAAAAGGTGTCAGAGACCCCTTCTATTTAGGCCACCTAATTGCCAAGGGAATGTCATCATCATCTAAAGAGGTAATCATTCCCTTATACTCAGAATTGATCAGGACAGTTATCGAGTATAGTGCCCCCATTGGGGTGTATCTCATTAATAATATCAAACAATTACAAAGACCTTAGACTTCCTGACTAAAAAGATCACACCCCTAAAGTCCCCAAACTACCAAAACAGGTTGGAAGCTCTATGCCTTTATTCAGTGTTTTACAGACTTTTGAAGGGAGAGCTCTGTCTTGTTTACTGCACCATTAGAGATCCAGTTGTTCTGGATCTTATGTTCCCCTGCAATTCCAGTTTTCTCCAACCAGTACTAGAACCAGAAGCATTAATCTTCACTAACAGATAAATAAAGCACAGCACCTCAAAAACCTCTAGAATAAACTTTCCCTACATGTTAAGCAGTACAATTCACTATCTTACTTTAAACCTAAATTAAATGATTGGATGGGTATACCCAAATTTACCTTGGGTGTGACTGATATGGCCCTCCGGGAGAAAGGAAGCACCATCTGAAGAAGGGTACTGGTAATGCGTGATTGGTCATAACACCAGATGGCCCTGTAGTATCAAAGAATCTAAACTGTTTCGATGAGTTATTATTATAGCTTGTCTGGAAATCTCTGCCAACCCCCTTAATGATCCTGAATGAATAAATAATTAAATACATCAACATAAAACAAATGATGCCAGGAGAGAGTTTCAAATATCCCAAAATTTTTTGTTAGTGCTTTTGTTCATTCACAATCTACAATGAACTTCATCAGACAAACATTTCCCAAGAACCATCACCATTATAAAAACCATTAATTATACTATTAGGAATTCAATTAGTTAAAGAACCTTGATTTAGAGTTGCAGTCCTATTATTATAAAACCATACCTCATTTTTGTAAAATTTCTGTAAAAACAACTTCTGTCTTTTATAAAACCACAACTAAACATTAAAATTGTGGCCGATCATAAAAAGACTTTTTTTAGACCTATGTGCTCATCTTATTTTTAACAAAAATTACTGACTTCATGCATGTCAGTATATGTTAAAAAAATATCTCTCCAAAGATTTTAACTTCAGCATACATTTAATAGAGCAATATTCGTTAAGCCCTGGTGGGACATTAGTATTCGTCCTTAGCTGCCACAACAATTCCGATTCTTGTAGTTATAGCTCCCATGCTCCTCCCCTAATGTTCTTACTAACTTGCTCAATGATACTAAAAACAAACTATGTGTGGGGTTAATAGCTATGAGTTTGGCTAATGCATTTGTAGGACTTTCTTTATTAATGTGATATACATGTTCATAGACTCTTTGTTTGAAAGCCCTCTCAGTTTTGCCTATATGACAACCATCACATTGTTGGCACATTGCAAGGTAGACAATTCCAGCTGTTTCACAATTAAATTTTCCTTTGATTTTATATTGTATGTCATGGATTCTAAACTCATTGCCCTCTCTAATATGCTGAAAATAACCGCACCGTTCACACTTTTTCATACCCAATGGGCATGATTCACTAGCTGTTGTCTTTCTAAAATATTTTTTAGGTTAGGGCCTTTTTTTATATCATATGTGGCATTTCACCTAAAATTCTAGATGTGGCATTGTCTTCCCTAATGAATGTCCAATTTTTAACGAAAATGTTTCTTATTTCGGGGGCATCCATTGAAAACATTGTAAGGAAACACAGGGTGTATTTGGTATCAGTATTTAAATCAGCCTTAGACCTACTTTGTGGAATGTACTCTAAAGTTTCTTCCCTATGTCCCTTCCAGAGTATGGGTTGAAAGTGCCCTGTATTCCTGTTTATACTGACTTCTTCCATTAATTGTTCAAATAATTGGGTTGGATACCCTCTTTTGGAAAACATGCTTAAGTTGTTACACTCAAGGTAGAAGTCAGTATCTGTAGGGACCATTTTAGTGGCTCTCACTAGTTGCCCTTTAATAACCGCTTTCTTCTGGTGGAATGGATGACTACTCTGGAAGTGCAGGAAGGAGTTAGAATAGGTGGGCGTTCTATATATCTTGGCTGCATGCCTGTTAACTCTGTCCATATTTAGTTGTACATCCAAAAAGTTGATAGATTCAGTGTCAAATTGGAAGGTGAACTGTAAACAATTTGTGAGACTTGTGATTTCATTCTCAAAATTTTTAGCTGTAACATCTGTCCCTTTCCAAATGAAAAACATGTCATCTTGGTAAAGTGTATACCAGATGGTATTTTCTTTATAAACTGAATTTTTAAAGAGAAGTTCCCTCTCCCAATATGCCATAACGCAATTTGCAAAGGTTCCCCCACACGGAGAACCCATAGCTATCCCAGTTTTTTTCAAAAAATATTCTTTGTTGAATAAAATAAAGTTATTGGATAAACTAATTCTAGACGCATCTCCACTAGGTCAATCTCATCTCCATCAGCTCCTTTTAGAAGTAGGAATTCACGTACCCATTGTATGCCTAGCTCCTGGGGTATGACACTATATAAGTCCTTAATATCAACTGTCAAAAAACTATAGCTTCCATTAAAATCTATGTTATTAATGCTAGGTAAAAACTCCAGGAGTCACGACAAATCTGGGCCTCTGTGTTCAGAAATGGTTTAACTTTGCTATCCACTAAACACATAAACAATATATATATATATATATATATATATATATATATATATATATATATATAAACAATATACTGATATTGAGAATATATTCTAAGGATATGTGGGAAGACACTAAAAATATAATACATAAAATGAGAAACTCTTTTATGAATACCGATATAAGCAGTAAAAAAATTTTTAGTCCCTTTAGCTTTATACACAGCTCAAGCATATTTTTATTAACCAGAGGAGAAGTTGTGGATAGCAATTAATAAAGAGTTGAAGAATTTTATGGGACGGAAGATGGCAAGAGTCAAGTTGGAATAAATGATCCTTCCAATAGAACAAGGTGGTTTGGGATTACTTGATTTGAAGGGATACTTCAGAGCTACACAATTAAGGCTCCTATACATAGCACAAGCAGAAAGTTATAATTCAATGTGGAAATATGGATGATGATGATGATGAAACAGGGGGAAGTTCAAGAAATAAGGAGAGACTGGGAATTTGGATGCAGATCCTTAAGGAGAATGACAATAACCATACAGAATATTATATTCATAAAGTAGTAAAAAGTATTCTAAAATATAAGCCAAAATGGGAATAGAGAAAGGATATTCTACCAACAGGGATGACTGTAATTAGGCTACTACAGAGAATAACCAAGAAGGGACTGGAATTTACAGGAGAAAACAGGCAAGAAAACCAAGTTATTAGGAGAAAATAATTAAAGAAGGGAGGGTAATAGAATGAGAACAGGCCAGGAATGTATTTGGACTTCAGGCTAGAGATTGCCTAACCTATCAAGGACTGACATCAGTGCAAAGGCAAAGAGAAAGAAACAGGGGATTCTAACTGAAAGATCAGCACTGGTACAGTTTTAGTAGAATCTAGAACATAAGCTGCTGTTAAAAAGGGATAATTACTGTCACTCATCCCTCTACACTTAGAAGACAAGCAAGGTGGGGTAGTTTGTTTAAAATGCTTTATTATATAGGAACACATCAGGATGGATAGCAACATCAATAAACACAAATGAATGGATTAAAAGATAGAGCTTACACACATGCATGTTTACTTCTCAACAGCTAACTACAAAATGGCACTCTGTCCCTGCACATGCTAGTAATCATTACACTTAGTACATGCCCACAGAAGGTTTCTTAAAGATATATGTACACTGATCTACATCCTCCCTCTTAAAAAGATTGCCCTTATTAAAATAACATTTCAGTTAAACATGCATCAATATAGACATTAGAAACAAAACAGAATGTTCATATCCAAGTTGCCGTCTATCTGGAACATGGTCTGGAGATACGACAAAAATCTCATAACATAACAATCAGGACAGGGTTTAGCAACAGGGGCAGTCTTCGTTGAACAACTTGTATCAGGAAGTTCGGGATTCATTACACGAACAGGGATACTTTCTGGAATTTCCACTGGAACTGGAACACCAGACAACTCACTCTGAGATAAAGAGTCTTTCTCACAGGCTAGGTGCTGTGGTATAGACTTGGACACTGGTGTCAAATGCTTCCAATTCTGCCTAAAAACTGTTCCTTATGATTCCACAATGTGCATTCTCGGCTCTGGGCAGATATTCTTCATGACTCCAATCCGATCATAACCTTTGGACGTTTGCATCCTTACCACTTCTCCTTCTCATAATGGATTGAGCAGTTTGCTGGTCTTATCGTAGAAGGACTTCTGGGTTAAATGCTTCTTGAACAGATTGGCTTTTGCTGACCTGTTGTTCTTGACACATGGAATGAGCAATTGACTACTGAATATTAATGTGGTTCTGGTTTGTCTCGACAGAAGTCTCGGAGCAGGTGAATCAAGATGTTTAAAATGAGGAATGTTTCTGAGATTCAAGAGATTCAAAAAAATATCACTATTGTCTTGTTTCAACTTCTTTAGTAACTGCTTTGCACTTTGAACTGCATGTTCTGCCAAACCATTTGACTGAGGATACTCTGGGCTACTCATAACATGAGTAAACTCCTACTCTTTGGCAAATCTTTTGAACTGTTGGCTTGTAAACTGCATGCCATTGTTAGAAATAACTTTGTGTGGAGATCCACTAGTTGCAAAATGATGCTTCATCTTAGTAATGACAGTACTGGATGCTAGATTGGGAAATAGGTCAATCTCTAACCAACTGGAGTAACAGTCTACTAACACCAAGTAATGTTGACCATTCCACTCAAAAATGTCTGTAGCTACTGTTGACCGCGGTAGTTCCGGAATCTGGTTTAGCTGAAGTGATTCTTTCTGTTGATGTGGCTTTGTACTATTACATGCAGAACAAGATGAAAGTACTCTCTCAATGTCTTGTGACATAGAAGGCCAAAATACTAGTCCTCTCGTCCTTCTTTTGGTAGAGTCTGCTCCTGGGAGACCTCGATGTAAGACAGTAATGTACTCTTGTTGCAAAGACTTGGGAACAATAACATTAGGAGCTTTCATTATGATACCATTGTCTGACAAAATCTCATCTCTGTATGGAAAATAAGGTTGCACTTCTGGAGGTAAACTAGATTGCTTTGATGGCCATCCTTCTTTGAGAAAGTGGTTGAGGTTCTGTAAAACTGGATCTGCAGCTGTGTGATCTCTGAGCTCATCAAGATGTGTGGAAGAAAAATGTCTCACTTCCATGACTTCAAAATCAAATTGCTCATTGTCATGCTGTTCAGTGGTACTTCTGGGTGATCTGGATAACTATCAACAAGATAAAGAAGTTTGCCTTTCTTCTACACAAGAAATGATACTTTTGCAATCTCTGCATCATGTATTACAATCTGGCTGGAGCTGAATGCATATACTTTCTCAGGATAGTGACTAGACATTGATGATTTGTTTCGATCTGGATAGGTCTGCCATACACATAATCATGGAACTTGGAACATGCAAACAGAATTACCAAAAGTTCTTTCTGTAGCTGAGCATAATGCATTTCAGCTTGGGTGAGAGTTCTGGATGCATAAGCAACAGGTTGACTCTCTTGTAAAATGACTGCACCAAGACCAAATTTTGAAGCAGCACATGAAAGAGTAACTGGCTTGTGTACATCATAGTATCTGAGAGTAGGTAGACTGGCAATTCTCTGTTTCAGGATATCAAACGCTCTTGGTGTTGCCCTAACCAAGACCAAGATACATCTTTATGTGTTAGCTCTCTGAGTGGTGCAGATATTTGACTCAAGTCTGGAATGAACTTGCCTAGATAGTTAACCATGCCAAGAAAAAGTTGCAAGGCTTGAACATTGTCTGGAGCTGGCATCTCGAGAATTGCTGTTTGCTTAGGAGGGTCTAGTCATAGGCCTGAACTTGTGAATAAATGACCAATGTAAGTGATCTCTCGTAGCCTGAATTTGCATTTCTGTGGACTGTGCATAAGATTCACTTGATGTGCCCTTTCCAGAACTTTTCTGAGGTTTCTGTCATGCTCAGCTTCACCATTACCTCCTACTAGTATGTTGTGTACTATAATAGCACAAGGATACCCAGAAAAAATTTGCTCCATTGCATGTTGAAAGCCTTCACTTGCAGAATTTATCCCAAATGGCATTCTCAGAAATCTGTACCTTCCAAATGGAGTACTGAAAGTAATGTGCAATGAGGACTTTTTGTCAACCTGAATTTGCAAAAATAACTCTTTACATCCAAGACAGAAAAAACAGGGGCATTTGGCATCAAGGCGGCAACTTCTTTGACTGTGCGCATTGGATGATGAGGTCTTTTCAGTGCCTTGTTCAAATCTCATGGGTCAATACATATTCTAGTGTCATCTGAGCTTTTCATATGAGCTACCATCATGGAAGATACCCACTCAGTCGGTTCTGTAACTGGACAAATTACACCTTGTTGCACCAGTTTATCTAGTTCAGCTTTAACTCTAGTCTGCATAGCTATTGAAACTTTTCTAGCTGGCCTGATAACTGGACTGATATCCAAGCCTAACTTCATGGAGTACACATCTAGAAGCTTTCCTAGTTTGTCTTCAAATAGATAAGCATAGGTAGAAAAAATAGACTGGGCAAAATTAGAGTAGTGGTCTTTTAAGCTAACATGGTGAACTTCCTTGTTAAATGAAAGCAGTCCTATTTTCAAACTGTCTCTGAGGCCTAATAATGATTGGATGTGCCTCTTGACCACATAAAATAATAAGTTGTACCTTCTACCTGCAGAGTAACATGAAAGCACTACTGAGCCTTCGGTGTGAATCTCTTCACCACCATAAGCAACAAGCTTTGCACACCGTGCCAAATCAAGCCTTTCACCAGCACATACTCTAAGAAATGTTTCAGCAGACATAACATCTTTGAGCTCTATGGGTTTGCCATTTATCTGAACAGTGCAACATACTTCATTCTTGGCTCATAAATCAACTGCATTCGGCATCTCATTAAGCACTGACACACCATCAAGATAACTCTGGGTCATGACTTTCTAATTGATTGATTTGTTTCTTGAAATGTTCCTTTTTAATAAAAGAATGTGCACCCTTTGATTTACAAAATCTTTTTAAATGATTCCATTTATTACATTTGTGGCATTCTTGACCAAAAGCTAAGTACTTTTCCCTTTTAGATTCATGATTACTGCCACAGTTGGTAATGGAACTAGGCTGGGGCACATGCTTTGAGTTTGCTGACTCACTCTTATGCTTCACTGAGGCTGTACAAACTCTGGAACTTGCTAGAAAGCTCTGAGCTTTACCAGTGGGTGTGGCAGAGTCCACAGTTGCTGCCATGTGCCTGGGCCTGTTCTTTTAATAACATGCTGCATACTATCTACTGAGCTTTGCTGCAGTGACTTCTAAAGCTGTTCTCGTTTGTAAGCATATTTGTGTGCTTTTCTGTGAGCTCATATATCTATATGTATCTATATGTTCCTTTTTAATAAAAGAATGTGCACCCTTTGATTTACAAAATCTTTTTAAATGATTCCATTTATTACATTTGTGGCATTCTTGACCAAAAGCTCTTTGGCTTTGGCTCAAAGGCTTGATTTGGCATATTTATATATATATATCTATATATATCTATACATATATCTATATTTATTATTATTATTATTATATTTTTTGTATGATAGTTTTTCTGTATGTATCTTACTCTGTGGGGCTTTTCTCCCCGGGCCACTACTGAAAATGGAAATTTCTCCAGCTAGACTAGCCCAGTCAACAAATGTAAAATAAAAATAAAATAAAATAAATAAGCATATTTGTGTGCTTTTCTGTGAGCTCATATATCTGACAAATCTCAATGGCCTTATTCAAAGTTAAATCGCTGTCACAAAGCAAAATCTTTCTTACAACATCATCTTTAATACCACACAGAAGTTTGTCCTTTATTAACTCATCCCTTAAATCACCAAATCTGCACAGTTTAGCTTTATTTCTCAAGTCAGTTATATATGCTGCCAAAGTTTCACCTGGCTTTTGATCCCTTGTGTAAAATACATGCCTGTCCATTGTAATTCTGGTCTGGGGTTGCACATTTCTCTAAATTTACATTTTAAGCACTCAGGGTCCTCCCTTGATTCAGCCTGTACAACAATATGACGGTTTTCCCCCTCTCCAGCATAACTAGCAGGTGCATGTACAAATAAAAGTGCCCTTTCAGTTGCTTGTGACCCTGCAAAATTAAATAGAATAAATGTTTTGTACAGTCATCTTTATCAGAAAATACAGCTTGTATGAAAATATTGTACTCTTGCTCAAACAGTCTCCAGTTCTCAGCAATATTATTACCAAACACTAGTGGACCTGGTTTTCGAAAACCTTCAGCCATGCCAACAAAGTATGCACAAACACACTCAAAATATGGCCCTTGCAATTATGTATGAACAAGTTGCCTCTCTGCAGCTTGCAGTAACACACAAATGCACAATAAACTCTTTAAAATACTGTACTTTGTGAAATATGCTCTGAAGTGGCTGTATTTGTAAAATTAATTTACTGTAACACTACACAAACGTGAACACTTCATACACTTCTGATAACTTGGATAGCCTCAGTTAATACAAAAAAGTACATGCTTAGCAAAAAATTTTGGTCATTTCTCTTATTTTATTCTTTTTATGCAATTTGGACTTTATTTCAAACATTTTCTATAGTAATTTGAATAATTCCAGCAATATCGGACATTTTGACTTATTTTAATATCATTCAGAGCAGTCTGTATGCTTCGTTTCATATTTTGCAAATAAATGTTTTGAGCAAGTTTAACATTAGAAATGTGTTTCTGACCTGTTTTTTGCAGACAGCGGTAGCATTGTTGCCTCACAGCAAGAGGCTCTCCCGTTCGATTCTCAGCTTGGGTTGGGAGTGCCTTCTGTGTGGAGTCTGCATGTCCTCCCCGCGGTCGAGTGGGCATTCGAAAGACATGCGTTGAATAGGCTTGCCTTCGTTGAAGGTTGGGCATTGGGCTGGCAACTCATCACCATAAAAACCAACTGCCAATCATTAGCAGACCGAAGTTCCGCTGTGGCAACCCCTAACCAGGAAAAGCCGAAAGACAAACAACAACAACATCTAACAGGGACAGTGCACTCTCATATATACTTCTCAAAGTCAAAGTAGAGAAACTGGAGTTCTTTCTGGCCATTAGATATACCACTTCTGACACCTTGTCGTTCGTCCCGCTACACTTAGAAGACAAGCGAGGTTGGGTACTTTGTTTAAGATGCTTTATTTTATAGGAACACATCAGGATGGATAGCAGCATCAATAAACACAAACGAACAGATTAAAAGACAGAGCTTACATACATACATGCTTACATCTCAACAGCTAACTACAAAATTGCACTCTGTCCCTGCACACTCTCAGTAATCAATACACTCACTTAGTACATGCCCACAAGAGGTTTCTTAAAGAGATGTTACAGTGATCTACAATTAGTTGGGCATATAAAATTCCTGCTTTCCCTTAAACCTCATTCCTCCTCCAAAGCACTATTCTACATATATTGCTCCCACAATTCCAATTTTTCTGCATAATTTGTTCCTACCCTTTTGTAAAGATCCCACATATGGGAATGAATCAGAGGAGATTAGAAAGGATTGGGAAGAGAGACTGGATAAGCGATTCACAAAGAAACAATGGGAGGACATACGTATGGCTCCCAAATGTGCAACAAAGTTTAGAACATTAAGGATCATTGCTTGGAAGTGTTTGCATAGGTATTGTTATACCCCAAGCAGATTCCAAAGAATTTTTCCTTAGGTAGATTGCAAATATTGGAGGTGTGAAGGTAAAGAAACAGTTAATTCAAAACATATTTTTGGGAGTGTAATGAGTTGGCAGACTTTAAAACTTCCCTGCAAACTACTCTGACAGAAATTGATGGAACTAAGGAAAATATTTTTTTGAGCTGTGATACAGAATCGGAATTGCCTAGACATAGTAAGGGCTTGCTGAGTCTAATTATGGTGGCTTCCAAAAAAACAGTTACTAGAAAATGGAAATCAAAGTCTAAACCAACCGTACTAGAAATAGTGACTATAGTAACATAGATAAAAACAACTAGAAGTGGGATCTTTAGAAAAGGGTAGGAGCAAATTAAATAGAGAAATATGGGAAGTGTGGGGACAATTCATACAGAATAATGTTTTGAAGAAGGAATGAGGTTTAAGGGAAGGCAGTAATGGAAGGAGCTATGTAATGTTTGACTGATAATGACTATATAGAAGATTATAAGTGATGTATAATGTTTGCAACTGAAAATATGTTCATATGGTTTGTCTCATTCATATAAATGTATGATTTCCTATGTCATAAATGATAATTTAATAAAAATGTTTCTTGTTTAAAAAAAATAAATAATAGTACTAAGACAGTTTCTGTGGTTAAGTCTTGCTGACCATCAGAGACCAGTCTTATTGTCCTGAGAGATACATAGGCAGATGGTATTATACCATGATTCAGCACAGCCATTAGTGAAAGAACATTTTCTAAACCTGGTCCTGTAACCTAGAATAATTTCTCAGGTGAAGTTAGAACTGAAACAATTCTTGACTTTCACTACCAAACTGAAATAACTTCTTCTGGGTAAAGCCACTTGTTTCACTTTAATGGCTAAATACAACTCAGAAAGCAAAGTTCATATCCAGATTATTTTTCTCCAATGAATGTCCTACAATCAGTTTCCAAATCAGTAAAAATGAGAATAATCTTGACCTGATAATAGAATTGTTCTCTTTAAGTTATTTTTATCAACTCTATTTGATGTACAGTACATTAACATTTGTAATTGTAACAAAAATGTATGTTCTTTGGTTTTGACTGTAAGATTGTACATTGTGGCTCATTAAGAGTCCGAGTAATGGCTGAAAAGGGTCACCTCACCAGTCTACTTAGTCAATAAAATAAATGATGTGGACCCAGAGCACCCTCATCTCCTTGATGGTCTCAACCCTAATCAGATCAAGGAGACCAGGAGTGGTAGGTAGTTCCAAGAGAAGCACTGGGGTCCACTGATGGCCATTTACACCACAGGAAAAAAAAAGTAAATGTTGGCTGCATTGTCAGATGCAGTGAGACATGACAGGGAAAGACTATTCTTTCTACACTGGCTGCTGGGTCAACTCACTGCTAAAATGTAAGAACTTCAATAGGAACCCTAATGGGGGTAGGAGCAGAAGATGGGTGACCAATGACTGATGGAGAACAGGGTAGATGATACTAACAGGAGAGCCTGTGTCATAGATACAATCACTGTTTAGGGGAGGCAGGATTCTAATATTCAATATGCCACAAGTGAAATCACTTTAAAGGGGAGGAGCGCAGTTATGCATGGTGTCTGAGAGCAGAAACTGAAAAAGAATCATGTGATACATGTAAAATGAGAGTAGCAGACAAATTCAATACACTTCCACCATGATATGTTTTTCAGCTCAGCAGAGTTTATAACCAACAGAGACTGATCACAGGGAAGGTGAAAAGTCAACGGTTTAGGTCAAAGTATCAGGTAGCTTCTATTGACAGGCAACCTATGCCACCAGGGGGCAATATTCGGCATTTAAACCTTCCTTCACCAGCACATTATATGATTTCACAAACCAGAGCATAATATGGAGTTCACATGAATACCCCAAGTAAATGATTATGAAGTCATAAGCATGTGTCCCCAGAAAAGCTAACAGCCATTTAAGCAGTACAAGGCTACTGACAAGAAATCTGAATGAAAAATGTTAAATCTCCATTTTCTTCAGTATATAAAATAAATGTGTGCGTGAGTGCGTGTGTGCGTGTGTGTGTGTGTGTGTGTATGTGTGTGTGTGCGTGTGTGTGCGTGTGTGTGCGTGTGTGTGTGTGTGTGTGTGTGTTTCTGTGTGTGTCTGTGTGTGTCCTTTTATTTCAGTTGTATAACTGATTAAGCCTGGTCCATTAAACAACGTTTTATTAGTCTCTACAAATCAAAAGAAAAGCCCCCAAAACACCCAAAACAAATAAAAGAAACACTTTTCATTAGGGGTAAAACATCTCAGATGTTGCTTTCACAGTACTTTGCCTTCATACCCATCAACTTCTTTATTGCTAATTCATGACCATGATTTTTACAGGTTAGAGAAAGCTGAATTGTTAACTAGAGCAGTCTTCATTGGAAAATGTTCTCTGCATGAGAGTGTTTTTCGATCGTGGGTCTATGACAGATTCATCTTTGTCTAATAAGCTTATTTTATGGATTTTTGGATGTTGCTGGAGCCTTTTATTTTTGTTTTTTTGTCTTTGTTTTTTTTTTTTTTTTTGGTACTTGAGTGAAGCCAGAAGAATGGCAAAACAAACAAGTGTCTCAAAGAAAAGGTTAATGGCTTGTAGCAGCGAACTGGAAATTTGACAAAGAGCAAGTCTGCAATGACCAAGGTAGTGGAGACTATAAGAAAACATAAGTGTGAGGGAAACAATAGTTTGGCACAGCAGAAAGTGTCTAAAAAGGAAATGTCAGTGGATAGGTGGACAGATCGCTTAGTGTGGGCATGGATGGGTAAGAAAGGATGGAAAAGGGTAACATGAGTGAAACATATAGCTCCAAGATAATTGCTTTGTACAGTCGGTAACTGTAGCCTTTTAACAGCAAGGTAGATGACTTAGTGAGGGAGAGTGTGTTGATATTAATACAACAGAAGGGAGATGTTATTCTGCCTGCTTATTTTACATGTGCATGTTTGTCCAGATTTTTGTTACACTGACTCTGGTAGTATGGGGCTGTAAATGTAAAGGCACCTGTAGCTGTCACCTATGAACATATGACATAATAAACCCACTGTTCTTGTGTCTGCATTGTTCCTTCATTTAAAACTAAAGGGCAAAGTCCTGCCTCACAGTCCATAAAGTGTATTCCCCTCAGGGGTTAATTAAAGACCATCTTTGGAATGCAGTATAAACTGGCGTCTGGAAATACACTTCCCTCCCACATCACAACATACATACATCACTCAGTCCTGTGATATCAGGGAAGGGATGTGTCACATTCTTAGATAAACAGGAACTCTGCCTCCTGTGGGGTGGGGTGGGGTGGCTCCTGGGGGTTGTAACAGGCTATGCTTCTAGAGTTCTTGCATTTTAACAGCAGGCTGTTGGTTACAAGGTACGTCCACAAGCATGTGGTATTAACAGCATATCTTGTTCCTTTGTTTGCAGTTGGACAGACTTCTTTCCTCCTTCTGGGAGGGCAGAGCACAAAAGAACCTGCATACTGTGAACCTGTACGTAGTGACCCTGTACATAGAGAACCTGTACGCACTGAACTTTTATGCAGTAAACCTGTATGCAGTGCCATATATCTCTGCGCAAGAAGAAAAAGAAACATTTTGCAGTTCTGAATATTAGAAAAGCTCTTTCTTTTTCTTCTTTCTGGAATCCACTGAAAACATTCCTCAAACAAATTGATAAGGTGGAATGGATTTTTAAGCCTAAGGGGTTCATTTTAGCTGCAGAAATGTCTGACTCCCTGGAAAAGCTGAGTGTGACAGAGGGTTCGGTCATCAGGGAGACCACAGCAACTCAAGAACCCAAAGGTACAGTGTCCGTGCCACCTCCATACAGTGCTCCAGACCAAGACAACCAGCTTGAGCTGCGCAGTTCCCTTGATTGTTGGGCATGTGCTGTTCTCATCTCGGCACAGAACTTTCTGATTGGTATCTTCAACATCCTCATTATAGGGGTGATTTTCGGCCTCATTCTGCTTCCTGCCATAATTATGGTTGTCTTTGGCTTCCTCTGTCATTCCAAGGTAAGCCCTGATTTTTTAGGTTCTTTCTTTCTTGTCATGACTGTGGTGGCAAACAGGAATTGTGCAGGATGTTCATTCTGGCTCCATTTGCATGCTGACAGTATACAGCATAGTATGTAAGTAAAGTGTGCCACTACTTAATTAATGAGCTTCATTGGGGAGGGGTCTCCCATGGCACATGCTGAATGAAATACATTCCCAGAGACAGTATTTTTTGCATGAAACTGTCCTAAAGTGAGTAATGAAAACTATAAGCAGATTACTTGGAAAAAGCAACTATAGTTTGAATGTCATTTTTCAGGGTGACTTTTACTAAATGATGGTTCAGTTATAGGTGCGGTGCCAGATCCTGAGAAAGAGAGAGAGAGAGAGAGAGCTGTTAATCTGCTAATGGACTATCTTGATGCAGAACTCATTAGGAGCATGACCAAAATTGATGGCAAACTGCAAAATCTGGCTGCACATTGAAAGTGGAACAGAACACTTGAGGAGCTGAGTGATTGCTTGGGGTTTGGCAATACCAAAGAGGTTACTGCAAGCATATTTTAAAAGCCTCCTCTTTGCTTAACGCTACCAAAATGAAACATTAGTGTGAGCAGCTTGGGCCAGGTCTGTACTTAACAGAGGCATAATAGATGCGTTAGGTGCTATAAGGCTGTCAAATATGTTTATGCTGAAATCTAGATTTATACACAGTTTTGAGCAGTATAGATTGTAGTTTTGGGGGCACAGATGTGTCTTAGCTGAACTAGAACTAGGTAAAGTTTTGAGGGAATAGTTATGGCTCCATCAGAAGCTTCATTTAGATGAACCTTTGAGAGTTTCAAGTGCAGATGTGGCTATCTCCAATTATGCAGCTACATGCAGATTTGACAGAACAAACATGCTCCATCTGAAGATGCAACTAGATGCAGTTAGAGGTGTAAATATGGTACCCTATCTCAAGCTACAATTAGGTGCATTTGGCATAGCTGTAGCCATCTTTGATGTTGGAGCTCTTTTGGGTGCACATACCACTGTAGTAGAGGTGCTAAAGTACTCAGAATGTCTGAATAGATGGCCAAGAGGTAATACTTGATCTCTAAAAGATTTCACATGGATCATTTTGAATCACTTGTAAATCATGTGTAGAATCCTTTGGTTTAAATATCAGTGCGTTTGGGAATATAACACAAAGCAAGATATACAAGCTATTTAGCATTTTTCACAAACATGTTGAATCCACACTGCTCACAAATATGTGAGTTGGCTACAGCTGGTGAAGGAGTTGTACAGTTTAGTAGAATATGGGCTTTTACTGAAGTACTTATACATGCTACATCCCAGGCTTGGTTAACAGCCATTCTTAGGTTTCTAGTGGCAGTTTTGCTTGTGAATGTAAGCTGGAAAGAAATGGTTTTACTAAAATATGTAATGATTTGCATAGGGTTTTAGTAAAAACTATAAGGGTTTGCATAGTCAGCATACTGATGACTGTTGGGATTTATGTAGATAAGTGTAAAGTTATGGTCCACGTAAAACATACAGTCTTAGCACAGGAGGAAATGGATTTGGGGTAAGAGCCTGATGCAGAATCATACCATACAGTGTGAAAGAGCCCCAGCAGTGCCTAATAAAATGCTGATCTGCACACAGCACAAGGGTGATAGCAGGACACTGGCAAGGTCCCATCTGATGCCCAGTATATGTTTCTGAAGGATACACACAGGAAGGGAAATTCAGTTAGTAGAAAACATGAAACACAAAGATGCAAAAACTTTAATGGGGGACATGGAAAAGCTAGATTATCAATTATCAAGACAAAATTTGCAAATCTGGGCATGTTTCCATTAGAAGAAATGAAAGAAAGGTTGCGATGTAGGTACACCACATTATCTATAGATAAGAAACAGGGGGTGCAGTAGAAGAGGAAGGGCAATAAGAAAGATGGGGTCATGAGTGGCTCTTGGATCAGGCATGTTCAAGACAGATGTGACAGTGGCAATAACCCTTCATGGTAAGAACTGCTGGGAAAACAACATCCTGCACTGCTATGCCCCTTGAACTTTTATGTTACCACGTTTGAGTCACTGCAGATAGTGGAAAGTTATATCTCTAATCACAGCACCCTTGGGTGACCGTAACAAGCTGTTTGGAAGGAAGGGATATGAGAAAATTAAACAAAGGACATTTGTGTGTGGCTATACTGCATGTGTTTCCTTCTTCCACAGTCATTATCTCAGCTTCATATATTCATGACCCAACATCAAGCACTTGCAGTTGTGGTGTGTAGTTTTTAAACTGACATTTTTGTAAATAATTGTTTTGAAGGCTGCTTGCTGTTGGCTTCTGATGCCTCACTTCATGGCCTGCCACAGGCCTCTTCATCGAGTCTTGACTGAGTATACCCCACTCCCAGCGATGCCAGTGTCAGTATCAGTGCTCAGCTCCTGCACCCCTTACAGTGTACATTTATTATGATTTACCCTGCTGTAGCTTCCTAACTGGAAGGGTGCATCTGCCAGGCCGTGACAGGAGATGCCACAGTGTTGTAAATGAGTCTGTCAAGGGGGTGCCTTTTAGAACTATAAGTTTATCTCTTTTTCCTTTCACGGCTACTACATATGCTATAAAGTGATGGTCCACATACATACCTATGTACACATTGCCTGATATGACTGTAAGGTACTGATGGTTTCTTTGGCAGTCGCCAATGGTTTCCAGATCTTGCCATTTAGTATGTAGCCCATTATGTAAGTAAAGCGTACCTCTGCTGAATTTATGAGCTTTATTGGGGAGGGGGCTCCTGAGGCAAATGCTGAATGAAGTGCATTCCCAGACTCAGTGTTTTGAGCTGTTATAAAGCAAGCAAGTTAGAACAGTAAGCAGATTACTTAGGAAAAGCTGCTAGAGTCTGCATGTCATTTTTCAGGGTGAGAGATTTCTAAGGTACTAAAAGGTAATTTGGCAGTTGCCACTATTTTCCAGATATTGCTATTTAGTAGTGGCATGCTAAATCCTGATTTGCCCTCACTACAGAAAAGACAGTTGTCTTCTCATCCAGTGCTGTATTTTTCCCTTTTATGTCACCTCTGCCTTATGTTTGTCCAATGCATTCAACTGTTTTTACCCTGTCTCACTGTACTACTTTTTTCACATAGCTTATTAAAGTCACCCACCATCCTTTCTGTGAAATAATACTTTCATGTATTTGCAGTCAGTTGTCTGCTAGGTGACTTCACATGGTGCCAGTTTTCATTTATCTCTTTTTCTGATACTCAAAAGGTACTTAAAAGATTCCGTCATGTCTCATCCTCCGTTTTATTTCTTTCAGATTTACATGTTAAGCTCTCCTAATCTCTATATATTCTTTCTCAGGGGAAAAACATACCCATTTTTGTTTCTGTTCACTGAACTGCCTCTAATATATGTCATTGCAGTGATATGATCTCCAGAACTGCATATAGTATTCCAGGTATGTTTGTTAACAACTGTCTTTATAAAAGGCTGATGATCATTTGTTTCCTACGCATAATGTCTTCCTCTAAACATTTCAATGTTTCAGCAGCCTTCTGTGATTCTCTTTGTCATTGCTTATATACCTTTAGGGTAATTGATATGACTACTACAGGTCCTTTTCTTTTTACAGCTAATTCAAAGAATGCTATCGACTCTTTTTCTGGTATTTTCCTTCCCAGATACATAATTTTGCAGTGAATTTAAACTGCTGTACTTTAGATCATTCATACAATCATGCCCCATCTCTTCTTACACTTTCTATGCATTCTTGTATAGCAACCTAAGTATGTTCATTGTGTCATCACTAAAAAGGCCATATTTGTCTTCTGCTATTCCTGCAATGTCACTTACAAAGACACTGAAAAGGACAAGTCATAGTACTGACCCCCCTTTGGCACACCACTGTGTACCATCCTTCCATCTGACTGAACTCCATTTACTATAACCATCAACATCATGTTGTCTATTCAGTGTTTTACAGTGGCTGCAAATCTAAAATCTACTTTAAATCTGATTTGTTCTCTAAATTTGTACATGGCACAGTCTAAGAAAGCCAACTAAACTTTAAACAGGCCTTAGTTACCAAAGCCCCTCTCTGGTGTATAGCCTGTAGCCTAGTTAAAGAACTCTTTTTGGTCTCTGTTGCATGATGTTCCTGTTATAAGCCTAGCTGACTTGGGCCTGTGCCTCAATGAACTTACAAATATTCTAAAATTATTTCAGTCACTAGGGGTTTCATGATTTTCCCTGCATCTGAGGTCAGAGTGATAGCTTTCTCATTTCATGGCTCTGTTGTGTCCCTTTCTTGTGAAGGAGATCCACATCTGCCCTCACTCTGTCATCAGCTTTATCCTACTCCTGTGATTTGCTGATTTGGACAATGGAATTCCCAGATATCCTGTCAGTTCTCTAAAACTGTTCTGGTAAGGGGATTGACCCTAACATATTCACATAATAAAGATCAGACAGGGGTCTTGTGTCATTCATCCTATGATTCTTGGAGAGCTCAGAAGAAGTTAAGTGTTGACTTAGCAGTCTGGCCTCTGGTCTTGCAGTCATTGATGACAAATAAATGAGAGCCACTGGGACACAACATACAAGGCAGGATGGATTCATGACAGAATGGTCATATGACATGAAGCTAAGGGAGATGTTTGATTGTATACCCATGATACATACTAGAAAGGGGCTGTGACCCAGACTCAGTAAGGCATCTGATATGGTAACACAAAGTTAATGCAAAATTAGAAATTCGTTGAATGCATACTGTGGTGGTAACCTGGGTAAAACTTTGGCTAACATTAGCTATTGAGGACGTAGACTCATACTAAATGGAGTTCAGTCAGATATAAGGATGGTAATGCATTATGTAGCAAAGGGGCAGTCTGTTTCAATGACATTTGAATGGTAGTCCAGAAGGCTTGGAAGGAAGGCAAAGTCTTTTTCATTCATGACCCATAGCTATGCTGGCGGGCATGGTACCTTAAATTCAGTGTGCTGTAATGGGTCTGGGAAGCAAATGTACAGGGAAAGAATCCAAAGCTGGAAAGGAAGTAGCAATAATAAGAGTGAGGCAAGGAAAAGAACCTGTGATATAGTAAGCAGTGAGGTAGGTGCAGTGCTGGAACAGACCAGAAAAACCATCACCAGAAGTAAACATTACATTATCATGTCTAGATAAAGACAGATGGTAAAACCCATTTAGAGGTCTGTGTTGAGGTCCAAAGGAGTTCATCTTTCTAAAGACACAGAGATACCAAACATATCAAAACTCCATGCTTTAAAAATCATAGCACTGGCCTTTAAAAGTTATAGCAGAGAGTCAGAGGAGCACTTTCTTATTTTTTTACAATAAAAGTTTTTTGTATAGTAGACCTTATATAGTTAGTGGTAGGGATACTTTGTATAGACATAATATATGTATCCATAAACATGTCTAACTTTATGAGGAATACATAATTCTAGGAAGAACAATGCTAAATCTGAGAGCAAAAATCATAGTGTTATGCCTAAGTCATAGCAGTTGAGAGGTATGACAGAGGGGTTAAAATCAGAAGAGCAGCATAACTGTTACCTGGTTTGCATCAGAAGCCAAGTGAAGAAAGACTACAAAAACTAACATGCACAGTTTTAAAAAGTCTCAGAGAAGAAAGCAAAAGGAAGACATGATTGTAACTTCTAATTAATTCAAACATATCAATAGATACATACAATGCAAATAGTTCAAGGAGGCACAAGGAAATATTAATTCACAGAGCGATGGAGAATTAGCACAGCCTGCCTTAGCAAGGTCAAACATACATCAGATATACATAAAGCCATGCCTATTAGAGCTGATAACCCAATTTTTAAGTTAGATTTGAAGTGTATTCAGTGTGCAAGGAAAGGGGTAGAATATCTGGCCAAGCAATCATTATCTGCTTTCATAATCAATGTTTCTGTGACAATAGCATCAGTTACTCTCACAGAAACAGTAATGTTAGTTATATTTGGGTAGTAAAAGCATACTATTGTGACAGATATGTGTAAACGTGTAAATGCAATGTTAAGGCCACAGATAACCAAATATGTATTTAGTCTGCTCTTTTATTACCTTTAGTGCCCGCTACATCTCCCCTTTCCCCCACAGCATTTAAGTTGTTAGGACCTAAATGACAGAGAACGTACTCACTTGTTACATTAACAATGATGGAGGACATGCCCAGTTGTTATGTCCAGGCTATATAAGTGGTGAGGGAAGACAAGAGAACAATGAGTTCCAGTTGACAGACACTGGAAAATAGTTACTTCTGCTGCTGAAACAGGCCTTACAGAGGTATCATGCCATGCCAGCTCAAAAGTGTGTTTAGTCTATGATGTCTCATCCCATACAGCAACCATACAGGAAAAAGAGATGGATTCACAGTTCCAGAAAACGCCCACCCTTAAGAGATCTGATCATGTCTCTGAGGCCATCATGGAGGCCCAAAACACATGTTTGGGAGCTGCGGGTCAAGCCCTCCCTCAAACACATATCCGGTTCTGCACACTGTGCCAATGCTCCTTATCAGGTACTAGTACAGGGGTATGCCAAGGAGCTAAGGGTCAGTGCAATAAGCAGCTCACCCTCACCTTATACTGTCTTGTTTATCTTTAACCAGATCACTCTCGTCTAAGGCTATCATACTTTTCTTTAACAGAGCTCTTCCTCACCATAACCAGCATCGTGTATTAAGAATAAAATATGCCTCTCTTCATATTTCCCAACCTCTTAGCACAATAAATCTAGACAAATCCAAAGATAATAGGGGGACAAAAGCCCAAAAACAGGAACAAATTTTAAATATTGCTCTTATAAACTTAGGAAGTTGTTAGAGTAAAAGTTCTTGTTGCACTGTATTTTCTGAAGGATATAAAGTCTGAAACTCAAATGTCCGTCATTATTTAGTGAATTCAATCATCACTGATTTGCCAGAAAATCAAATTTTTTATGAGGAGCAGAAAAAAACATGAGACAAGAATCTGGACAGTTGAGAGGTATGCCCATCTTTCTAGGTAGCCTTTCTGCTTTAAACAAGTTTTCTAAGTTTGACATCTCAGTTGAGGTCTGTACTTTGCTGATTGTAAAGTGCGACAGGAAACACAAAGACACTGCACTGGCATTCCTTGAATGATTTAATTTTTTAGTATTGTCTGTTTACTGAGTAAGAGTATTAATCCAGAAAAGACCATTTTTATCCACAACTCAGGCAAAAGTCAACATTCACAAAATATGTAAGAGCAAGTGTCCATACAAACTGGAAATAAATTTACAGAACAGAATATGTATTTAATTCACTGGTAGAAGTAAACCCATACCATGCAAGTCTAAATGCATAACTGACAGGCAATAAGTAACAAAGTAATCATTTATTTATAAGTTTATTTACTGTCTGATAGCTAGAATATAGTGTTGATTCACAAAAGACTTATTATGACCTCTGCCTGGACCAGAGGATAAAACATCACCAGAGTAAAGACAATGCAAATATACAATGTTTATATAACACATTCAGAGGCTGGAGCCAAGTTTAAATAAGATAATTAAATCTTGCAATTAAAAAAAATAACTTCTAACAATGAATAATTAGCCCCTACACTCTTTTTCCATTATCTGAATCACTACTAAATGCAGGCGTGGAGGTAGCAGAGATTTGCACCAGAAGTGACAATAAGAAATAGCAGTCTGTCTCACACAGGCATGTGCGTCACACAGCTTAAGTGTGGCTAGGTGTGTATAGAAGTGGATCGCTCTAATTATGGGAAAAACAGGAAATCAGAGTACGCTTGGTGTTAGCCTTCCTTCCATGCAACATCCTGGTTAAGGTGCCTGTAAGGAAAAGCCATTGTGATTGCACTCTTACTCACTACCTCTTAACTCACCCCCCCCCCCATAAGGGAATCAGTGGTACTTCCTATGGGGGAGGGTTATAACATAACAGAGAGCAAAGATAGCTGCATTCCATCAGAACATCTGGTTTATATCAATCAGTACCTCCTGTTGAGAAAGAGTAATGTCCCCCCTCCCCTGTAAAAGACAACTGATAGTGATGCATCCATTAGGTCAATTAAATGCCACACACTTGGAACTGGGACAGCTGCAATCTGAGGAGTACATACACCAGCCAGAGATGGGGCCAGCAGGCACAAACAATGGAGATTTTATTCCTATATTTCTTCTCAATGATATGTATCATTATTGCTTTTTTTTTTAACCCAGGAGCCTCATTGGACTTATTGTCAGTGGTGACACATTTACACTTCAGATGTGAGATCACAGGGAGGTAAAGTGACTTAATCAAGGTGACAGCGAGTACATGTGAGATCTGACATGGGTTCAAATGCATTCTGGATATGTATGTGTAATGCTTATGAGAATAAACAGTTTCCGGCATTTCAAATTGAATACAATCTGCAGTGATGAACCAGCATTCATGACCAGTATTCAGAGGGTGTGTGTGTGTGTGTGTGTGTGTGTGTGTGTGTGTGTGTGTGTGTGTGTGTGTGTGTGTGTGTGTGTGTGTGTGTGTGTGTGTGTGTGTGTGTGTCTGTTGGGGGCTGGCACTATACTTCTGTCAACCACAAGAAAGGAGTTAGAAATTAAGATAACTGAGAGATTAGAAACAGTTCATAACAGAGCAGCATGGATGTTGCTTGGTCTGCATCAGAACCCAAATGAAGACAGATTAGCAAAAAACGAACATGTATAGTCTTAAAGAGCAAGGCAACAATAAAGTGTAGCAGTTATAAATTGAAGGAATTGGCTTCTACCAAGGCTCAGAGTAATTCAGAGGGTAAAACGATTGCTGATGCCTGGAATTCAGTGCAGAAAGTTATACAGGTATGCATTTCAGTGGGGGAACTTGGGGGATTTGTATATTAGGAGGAATACACCTAAGTAGGACCCAGGAAGCAAATCTGGGTCTTAAAGCCTGCACACTTGGAATGAAACCTGGTTGGCAGAGTAAAAGGCAAAAAAGAATGCTGGGAAATGGTAGAGTGTGGGCTGGATAAATGTCAGTGGTCATCCTTGATGACTCTGTTATTTCATATAGCATACTGCATTCATTTGTAAAGGCCGCATTTGGAGAGAAATACCAAGTTGGTTCACAAAGTACAACAGAGAGCTACCAAGACAGTTAGGAGAATGTAGAATGTGTAGTACAGAACAATTTCACATTGCCTCATGTACTCATACAATAGCAGAAAAGGGTAAAGGACGTGTGATAAAAATGTGTCACATGATATTATCAGCATCAGAACGGGAAAAACTTGGAGATGGGAGGAAAAGGATGGAAACTGGAGTAGCACGGGAGAAGGCTTAAGGGAGACATTAGGCAATATTGCTTCTCAGAGACAGCAGTGATTATGGACTGCCATAGGAAAGTTTACTGTTGTATAGAGGAGATTTTAAGATGATTGAAACAAAAGGAGATAAGATTGAAAAAGGTGAGCAGTAGCTCCATATAAAACACTCATGTGGACCTACTATTTACCTAAGAACCCACAACCCATGATATGATGTGCATTTGTGTTATTTTCACAAAAGCAGATGTGCATATGCGTGTGTGTGTGTGTGTGTGTGTGTGTGTGTGTGTGTGTGTGTGTGTGTGTGTGTGTGTGTGTGTGTGTGTGTGTGTGTGTGTGTGTGTGTGTGTGTATGTGTGTGTGTGTGTGTGTGTGTGTGTGTGTGTGTGTGTGTGTGTGTGCGTGTGTGCGTGTGTGTGTGTGTGCGTGTGTGTGTGTGTGTGTGTGTGTGTGTGTGTGTGTGTGTGTGTGCGAGTGTGTATGTCTTTGCCAGGGTGCATAGGCATGGACAGAAAAATACCACTTACATTTGTTTATGTGTACTTATTTTTTGTTAACTGAGCTAGTCCCACTAGGCCTGTGGCCTTTTTTTCAGGGGAAACAAATAAATGTATTTATACCAATAGCTGAAATTTGGCCATGGCAATGGTAAAATTCATGTGCTCTACCATCAGATGAGTCAACTGGATGTTTAACATTCATAAAGATACCACCATCTCAGGTAGATAGGAATTTGATTTAGTGTCTCATCAAACTGGGGGCTCAGGAAGGCTTAAAGGAGATATCAGGAAATTACAGTACTTCTCAGAGAGAGCAATCATGATGGACTGCCATCAGGTAGTCAACTGCTGCTGTACAGAGTGGATTTTAAGGTGACTGAAACAGATGGAGACAAGTATGGAAAAGGCAGGGGCAACTCCATATGAACATTCATGTGGCTCTTAACGCCTCCAAGACCAAGCTAATGATTTTTACTCCCTCTAAAGCTACTCATCTCAACATGAATACATTTTCAATCACTAGCCAAGATAACTCTTCCCTAGAATTAGTGTCAGAGACCAAGCTACTTGGAGTACAAATTGACAACCAACTTAAATTTACCTCGCACCTACAAAAAAACATCAAAAAAACCCACCAAAAACTTGGTATGCTTTATAGACAAAATGCCTACCTTACCTCTGCTACCAAAATAACACTTGCTTCATCCTTCCTTATCCCCTCCCTCCTCTATGGCGCCCCACTCCTAACTAATCTTCAATCCTCTCTCAAAAAACAACTTTCCTCTTGTTACAACAAAATTGCAAAATTCGCCACCAGCCACAAATCTTCCACTCACCACTGCTTTTCCCTCCAGAAACTAAAATGGCTAGAACTTCCCAATCAACTCACTTACACTCAGCTAACTCTAGCCCACAAGCTTATTCTCAAGCCCTCCCTCTGTCCTTCCCTTTCTTCTGCATTTAATATGCATCTACCCAATAGAGTATTAAGATCAAACAATCAAAACCTACTCAAAGTCCATAAACATACATATCCCCCAGGCAAAAACCTTCTATCTTTCAACCTAGCTCGCATCTGGAACTCCCTTCCTTCACTCATACGTACCACCTCTAATCACTCTGCTTTCAAAAAATCTCTCTATACACACCTAGCATCTCAGTGGGAATGCTCCTGCTCCCACCCTACATAACCTACTCTTCTCTTCTCTCGCCCTCCATACTCTGCTACATCTTACTATACCCAAATTTCTATAGAAATTATTAGATAAGTCCAATGATTCTCTTCTTCCACCACTTCATCATGCCACTGAATCTCCTCTAACTTTCTAGTGACTAAGTTTTCCTAACTACTCTGTATAAATGGATATTTCTGTACAAATTAATATTATTACATTTTTCTGCACATTGTATCTAGCTGTACATTTTTTGCTTTTTTACCTTATTGTTAAACTTTGAATGTATGTGTGAATATATGTTTGTAGGTATGTAAAATGTATTTTTGGAGCTTTTCCCCCCAGGACTCCATTGAAAACGGGTTCCTTGTGGCCCAATGGACTATCCTGGTAAACCAACTGCAATAAATAAATAAATAAATAGTACTTACCTATGAATCTATAACCTATGACTTAATAAAACAATGTGTATGTGTAAGTAGTACTTGTACTTATTTATGCGTAATTTACTTTTGTGGACTGAGTTAGTCCATCTAGGCTTGTAGCCTGTTTTCAGGGATGGTCCACAATGGATTTACATAAATGGCTGAAATTTGGCCAGAATAGTAGTGAAATTCACATAACCTTCTATCAGGTAAGTACCACAGGATACTTAACATCCACCTAAGCTACCAGCACCCACCTCAGGTGGGTTGAAATTTTGTTCAAGGGCACTGGAACCACAGGGTAAGGGGGATTGAACCCCCATTTTAAATAAAGTCATGAACTCTGCCCCCAGCACCTGGCTCAGATTTTTTTTTTGTTTACTAAACAATGCTGTGCAGAACTGTGGTGGAGGTGCTGCGGTAGCATTGTCGCCTCACAGTTAGATGTTGCCCATTCGATTCTCAGTTAGAGCGTCTTCTGACATGCGTGAATGGACGTTCCGTCTTTGAAGGTTGTGCGTTAGGCCCAGCAAGCCAGTACATACAAATCTACTGCCAATCATTAGCAGATCGGAGTTTCGCTGTGGCAACCCCTAACCGGGAAAAGCCGAAAGACACAACAACAACAACTAAACAATGCTGTGCCTCCGAAAAGGGACATTAGAGATAAAGTGTGTGAATGCATGTGTGTGTGTGTGTGTGTGTGTGTGTGTGTGTGTGTGTGTGTGTGTGTGTGTGTGTGTGTGTGTGTGTGTGTGTGTGTGTGTGTGTGTGTGTGTGTGTGTGTGCGTGTGTGTGTGTGTGTGTGTGTGTGTGTGTGTGTGTGTGTGTGCGTGTGTGTGTGTGTGTGTGTGTGTGTGTGTGTGTGTGTGTGTGTGTGTGTGTGTGTGTGTGTGTGTGTGTGTGTGTGTGTGTGTGTGTGTGTGTGTGTGTGTGTGTGTGTGTGTGTGTGTGTGTGTGTGAGTGTGTGTGTGTGTGTCCGGTTGTCTGCAAATGTTCGTGTGTATGTATTTGAATGTGAGTGTATTCGAGTTTGTGAGTGCTTGTAAGCAGCTGTGTGCAACTGCATGTGTAGATAGGACTGTGCATGAGTGCATGTGTATATGCAAGTGTGTATGATTGTGTGTTTGCATATGTGAGTATATGTGTGCAAACATGAGTGTGTAGAGGGTTCAGACTCCTAGATAAGAGAGGTTGCTCCAGAGAACATCATTTTTTAAAACTTTAAAGCATGCATACCACTCAACTACACATATTTTTGCCTCATATTTTTGGCCTGTTCCTCATAAAATTTGTGGTTTTCTAGCAAATCACTGAGGATTGAAATTCCTAAAGAAAAATGACTTACATTTGAGTTTCAGACCTAATTTAATTAAGAAAATCCATGCTAACACAAATCCTGTTATTCTAGCAACTTTTTAAGTTTATAAGAGCAATATTTAAAATTCGTCCCTACTTTTAGCTCTTTGTCCCCCCATTATGTCAGGCTTTGTCCAGATTTCTTGTGCTAAGAGGTTGAGAGGTACAGCCAATCAGACAAAAATATTAATTATTCATGTTATTGTAATATTCCTTTTTTGGAATTATAATGAAAAGATGACAGTGCAAAATTCAGCAAATATTACTTGCCAAATATATTTCTGTGTAAATTCATCTATCAGGAAACCATTTTTTTTTTATTGTGAAGCAGCAACTTCAAATGATTATAATATGCCAGTGCATGGGAGGTGTAGTGATTTGGACTGCAAAGAAACAATGTTTTTGAGTGTTTTGTGCTGCTCAGGCAAACAAACTTTTATCTGAGCAATTGTCAATAAAAGATCTCAAAGATCATTACTCATAATTCTCAGCTAGCAGATGTTACTCACACAGTGTTTCTTTAAATAAATGCATGTCTTCCCATGTATTAAGTGATAATTCAATAAAGGAGTTTGAAAAAATTAATTAAGCAGCTTTTATCACCACAGCAGGCAGGTAATTTGCCTCAGATGCAGGTAAGAGACTCCGTTGTGGCCAAGCTGGTTCCTCAGGCCAGTCTTTCTTTTTCCTAATTAACTCTAGTGTGACACATACTGACACTATGGACTGGCAGTTAGCAATGTCCTCTGCCGCTATTGGGCTCCCCATAGTGGGCAACGGAGAACCACTTTTGTTGGTGTTGTGAAAAAGGGCAGGGAACGTGCCCCTGCTTAACCAGAATGTTTTGCCCATCCCTGAGGAAGCTATTGCTGCCATTAAAAGTGTGTTTCCTTTAATTTTTCTGTCACAAAGAAACAGAAAACTAAATTTAAAGCTTCTCCTGCTTCAGTTTCATTGGACAGGAGTAGTTTATTAAGTGTTGTATGGGCTATTGACCTTTCTTATCAGGTGGTTTCTGGTAAAAGAAAAAATGATTCCTCTTTTCCTGAAGAGATTCAAAAAATTAAATCCAGAGTGGAAATTGATGGAACAGATACAGTTTTGTCCCTCAAAATTCTGATTCAGATTCAGTGGAGAGCATGTTACATGAATCTCCCTATCAATGGTGCTCTTTCTCTGAGACTATTTCCAGAATATGCAAGTGTATTCAGAGGGAGAACACTGAGGTTTCTCAGTCTCCCAGAAAATACTATCAACTGTTGCAAAAGGAATTTCCAGAACCTTTACCCATTTCCCTAGTTCTGTCAGCTCTGGAGGAAGTATGTGTCGCAGCCTGTAATTTTCCTGACTCAACTGACTGGGTATAAGAACATATAAAGTTCCTCAGTCTTTTAAGTTTTTATGTGGTCTTCCCAAACATGACTCAGAGCTATAGCGTCACGTAATCCAGCTGCTGCCAAACATTTTAACGCTAATCCTTACCCTTTTGATAAGAATGGGAAAACTATTTTTAAGTTTGGGGAAAAGTGTTTACTTCTGCAACTTTAATTTTTTAGAACTTTGAATTCTCAGGTACATATGTTAAAGTTTATTCTGACTAACTGTGAAAATATGAGGAATGTTTTATCTACAGTTCCTCCCTGTGAGGAAAAAATCTGCTTTGTGTGTGTTTTTTTTTTTTTTTTTTTTTCAGGTCACTGCTCATTTGAAGTGTGTTAATGACTGTAAACACTACATCCAGTGAGGCTGCCACTGAAACTGTGTTGAGGAGGTTTGCCTGGCCTCATTCTCAGAACTTCCTAGAGGATGTAAAAATGAGATTTTAAATTCACCTTTGGATAGAGATTTTAGTCCCGTTGCTGCAAAGGTTATCGAAAATGTGATGAGAGAGGTAAGCTGATATACAGGGAATCTCTCAGATTTTTTATCCCTCCTTCTCTAAAATTTCCAGGGATATTTTGCTCCCTTGCCCAACTGCAGCAAGAAAAAAAAAAAAAACAGTCTCAGCAATATGCTGGTAAGCAGACATTAAAATACAATGGTGGGGAGGTTCCCTAAAAGAAAGCAGGAACCCCCCAGAACAAAGGACAGTCAAATAAGTCAGAATGACTATATAAGAGGCCTCGTCCCCCATCACACCCTGGCAATTTCTTATCCCTTCCAGAAAGTCACATTCTCTTTTTCTCATTCTTTAACGATAGGCTGTTTCACACAAAAGGGTTCTGAGTCTGATTCAGCAGGGGTACAGATGGCAGTGGGAAGAGACCCTCCTTTGCAGGGAATAGTTCCACATCCCCTGACCAAACCTCTGTTCTGCCTTGTCCTACAGCACATGCTGTATTGGGGGGGGAGGGGGTAATAGAAATAGTTCCCTTTTCCCAGTGGGGAAGAGGTTTTCATTCAGGAATGCTTCTGATGCCAAAAAAAAGAAAAAGAAACTGCCTGGAGATCAGTTCTGGACCTTTTTCTTAACCCAGTTTGTGATAGTGCCCAAGTTCAGGATGCTTTCATAACACAATCTCTCACCCCTTCTTCCTCATTTAAGATGTTTTGGAAACCCTAGGTAGAAACGGTGCTTATCATCACATTCCTATCCATTAAGGCTTCAGATGTTTCTTAAGTTTTTATGCATCTGGATCACATTATCTGTTCTCTGCCTTACCCTTTCAGCTATCCACTGCCCCAAGAGTGTTTACAAAGTGTCTATCTCCAGTTATAGCACATTGCAGGCTACAGAGTATCCACATTTTTCCATATTTAGATGGCTTGCCTATCTATGCAGACTCTTTTTCAAAGTATCAGGAATCTCTCTCTTTGAGATCTTATATGCAAACTGGGATGCCAAGAGAACCTCAGTACAATGAGCTTTTCATCCATAGGAAAACATGTCTATATTTAGATATATTCCATTTTATTTCCCAAACTCCTCTGGTATTACACATACAGCCACTATGCACTGTAAGCAGTCTATTCTGCGACTGTTGCAGTTCCCTGAGTGGGCAAGGGAGGGGAAAGTTAAGGATTCTAAGTCTCATGGCAGCTACAATTCTCATGATACCTCTGGCAGAACTCCACATGAGAAAGATACAATGGTACCTGAAGTCTCCTTGGTCCCAGCACCAGCACCCAACTCATTATCATTTCAGAGTCCAGTTCAAGGATGTGTGAGAAGAGAAATCACTTGGTGGAAACATCAAGTACCCTAAAACCAGCTGTTTCTGTATCCTCTCCTGCTCCAAAACAGCTTTCACCACAGTTACCTTGCACTTTGTTAGGGAATCAGTGTTAAGGGGATAAAAGTGCAAGGTATCTGGGACAACAGAGACAGACACAGGCATATAAATGTAACAGAGATGTTTGCCCTTATCAAGTTAGTCAACTCTCTAAATCACCTTCGGTCCCCAGCACCACTTCAAGCTGTGACAGACAATATCACAGTGATGTGGTACATAAATGAGCAAGGGAGAATCAGGTCGTACTCTGTTTTATAGCACAATATCACTCTATTCCTACATTCTATCAGAGCAAAACTGTATGGCAGACAAGCTGGGCAAGACAAAAACAGACCTTCATGAATGGAAACTAGATCAAGGGGTCTTCCAAGATCTGATCCATCTGTTTGGAGTTCCTCAAGTAGGCCATTTTGCCTTCCCAATGAACAATCATCTGGCAAAATTCTGTTCCAAGACTTCATGCATGAAGGTCTAGAAGACATATGCCTTTTCCTTTCCTTCAACAGGAATATTACTGTATGCTTTTCTACCCTTTCCACTAATATTCAAGGTAATTCTAAAGATTCAGAAGGAATCCCCAAAGATCATTGTGGTGACACCCCTTCTGGTTCAGGCTGTGAAGATTGGGTGAAGATAGATGAAGGCTGCCAGCCTAGCCAGATATAATTTTGGAGATAATTCTGTCATCTGTAAATATTAATGTAAACCATGGGCTTGTTGTCTTAAATGGTAAAAATAGTGTTACATGTGGAACTGGAAAAATTGTATCAACAGTGCACTCTACTGACCAAGTAAAGCATGCTGTGACCCTTTGATGTTAAAACTCGGAGTCAGTAAGTCTAGAGTGAGGCATCCTGCCTATTGTTTTAAGGTCAGTCTTAATGGCCAGAATTTGCATGCATAAATGTCCTTTATTGCTCTGGTTTCTGCCCAGAGGTGAAGAATGTAAATGTAGTTTCTGTTAGTCTGGGAACCCAGGGAAGTGTGAAGAATGATGTAACGTGAACCAGGAATGTGATTTTAAAAACAAATAGAATCAGAGAGCATTAAGCATTTTTGTCTTGACCATCCAACTCACCAGCACTGTCTTGCTCTATATGTAAGTTTATCTTAGACTTGTGTTCTCTCTTAGAAATAACTGAAAACTAGAAACATTAGACTGTTTTTCTGTGATGTCAGAACTGTACTACTGAATTATTTTAAGTATTTCTCTGTAATTTCTGAACTCTTGACTAGCACTGTGTAGTAAAAATTATTGTCTTGTGTTCTATTTGTTATTAAATATTTTAAACCCTTTCAACTGTGGCTGTTTTTGTAGAGATAATTTAAGCTTTTTAGAGTACTTACATGCCTGTGGTAAAATTGTACAAAGCCACTTCATTAGCATTAGCCCTGGACTATACTACCAATTGGATAATAATATTGCACAGTAATAATTGGACACCCTTTTAAGGGCCTTTGGGTAGCTGATAAATATTAGTGGGTGGTAGCAGCTGGTACTAGCATATAGTCTTGGAAAAAGAGGCACAGCTGAATAACCTGTGACAGCCTTTCCCAGGAGTGTCTGTGTGGTTGTATGAACTCTTCTCAAAGGGTGTGTGTATGTGTGTGTGTGTGTGTGTGTCAGCTACTTGGGCAGGGATACGAAGCACTGGTTGGACAGAGAGGGTGCCCACTAGGCTGAGATCTGGACCTTAGAGCTGTGCCAGTGGGGAGTCTTATTGGGGACCTGGAGAGCAAGGGAGTGACCAGCCCTGGACTGACTGATCTCTGTGTGCTCTTAAGGCAAATTGCACTTTACTGTGTGTATTTGTTATCCTTTCCTCCTATATGAGATGCACTTCACTGGTGTTAGTGGTGAGGATTGAGGCTCCTTGATTGCTGGGCCAGGGCACCGGCGTCGCACAGGCAACAGTGGTTCTCCCTTTTTTTGTAACTGGCCATGGGCAATTACCACATGTTTCTTCACAGACTGGATCTAGTCACATAAGAATAGAGAAGAAAGTGGTAACTGGGAACATATTTCTTCAGAGTGCAATGAGCTGGCAGACTTTACAAATTCCCCCCAGGCTACTCTGTCAGAAATACTGGGTGAGGAAATTGGTGTAACTAAGGAAGTTATTTTTTTTATCTGAGATACAGAATTGGAATTGCCTAGACACAGTAAGGCACTGCTGAGTTTAATTCTGGTGGCTGCCAAAAAAAGCATTTCTTAGAAAATGGAAATCAAAGTCTAAACCAACTGTACTAGAAGTAGTGAGTATAGTAACAGAGATAAAACAACCAGAATTGGGATCTTTAGAAAAGGGTAGGAACAAATTACATGAAAAAAATGGGAATTGTGGGAACAATGCATGAAGAATATTGTTTTGAAGGAGGAATGAGGTCTAAGGGAAGGTGGGAATTAAAAGAGCTTTGTAATATTTGACTGACAATGACTGGCAAGATTATAAGTGATTTATAATGTTTGCAACTGAAAATATGTCAAGATGGTTTGTTTTCATTTACATAAATGTATGATGCCCTATGCCATAAGTAATAATTTAATAAAGATTTTCCTGTTTTTTAAAAAAAAGAACAAGGACATTTTATACATCCCAGCCCCAAACTATTTTATCTGACTGCCTGGATGATAGGGTCTTAGTACCTTTTAAGCACTTCTTCACTGAGGATGTGCAGGAGGTACTAATAGGGGCAAGAAAGCCCTCTTCTATAAAATCATATATTAGCAAATGGAAAATGTTTTCTAGTTGGTGCCAAAAATATAACCAGAACCCATTCAGAGTAAAGTTGCTCTTTTTTTTTTACAATATTTGTGTGAGATGCTTTTCTATTGCCTGTCTTGCTTCTCTATCAAGGTTCATTTGTTTACCATTTCAGCATTTCTGCCCATGGATCCCCCTTTTTTCAAATCTTTCCCATTTCAACATGTTTTTGAAAGAGGTTTGCATAAGAGACCTTCAAGAGAACCAGTGGCTCCTCCTTGGGACATTAATTTTATGTTAGAGAAGCTAACATTTGTTCCCTTTGAACCAGCTCATCTGGCTGATTTCAGGTTATTTATTTATTTGTTTGTTTGTTTGTTTGTTTGTTTGTTTGTTTGTTTATTTATTTTACATTTGTTTTACTTTTGTTTACTTGGAAAGTCCAACTGGACAAAATGTCCTTTTTCAGCAGAGGCTTGGTGAGAAAAGCTCCACATTTATAAATAAACGTAAGATACATACATAATGTACAGATACAAATATTGATCCAATCTCACATACAAGTACAAAATGAAAATACATGTTATACATTTCAATGATAAAATCATATAGTCTAGATTTATTTATTTAACGTTTGTTTGCCGGGTTTACTTGAAACAAGCCAATTTTCAGCAGAGGCCCAAGGAGAAACTCTCCAGATGCATGTCTTTGTAATGTGGGAGAAAACTGGAGCACCCGGAGGAAACCCACACAAACACAGGGATAACATGCATACTCCACACAGAAGGCACCCCAGCTGAAAATCGAACCAGAGAACCTCTTCCTATGAGGTAACAATACAAACTGCTGTACCACTTAGGTTACAAAGAATAGTAATGCAGTGATTGTAGGTAGAAAACAAGCAAGTTAAGTATACATATACTTAGTAGGGGTATACGATTCAAATACAAAAACAACAGGTTGTTCTTAACATGGAAAAGAGTTTTACTGCTTGCTCTGACCTCTGCAAGAAGAGTATCTGAGTTGTAAGCTCTTACGGTGATTCAACCTTATTTCATTTTCCACAGGACAGGGTTTCCAAGAGAACTAATCTTTCTTTTATGCTTAAAGTGGTATTCAAATGTACTTAAAGCCAAACTATCAATCTCCCTGTGTTCTTCCTTGAGCCCCAACATGATGGACAAAGGATACTTCATACCTTGGATGTCCACAGACAGTTCAGGTACTATCTTGATATTACAAAATCTTTCAGAACTTTCGATCAGTTGTTCATTTCTTGTGAAGGTAAGGAGAAAGGGCAGCTTGTGTCAAAGCAGACTATTTCCAAATGAATATCTCAGGCTAATATCTTTTGTTATTCCCACTGCAACAAAAGTATTCCAGGCAGTGTCAAGCCATATTCTAAACATGCTTTGGTTTCATCTATGGCTTTTTGGGAAGGGTTTAATTATAGAAATATTATAAAAGCACAACTTTGTCATCTGTACATACTTTTACAAAGCACTACAAGCCAGATTCCTTCTCCAGGTCTAGGTCAAGTTTTGCTAGCACCATTCTCCACGGGTTCCTGTACCCTTCTTCTTCTACCTCCCAGTTGTCCTAAGCTGTGGTAATCTACCCGTACCGCTTAGCCTACTGCAGCAATGACCAATATGAAGAACATAGTACAGTTGTGTAAGTAAATTTACCTTGCCAATAGATGTTCAAATGATCAGTGCTGCAGTAGTTACTCCCTCCATCCACCACCCCCCTGTTTTTTGTTATGTTTTTTTCTATGCCAGTGTGCGGGCATTTTTTATTTTGTTATTCTTAGCAATGTCTTTTCAGTGCCCAGCCTTCCTCTCTCAGTTGACATGAAAGCTCTGAAGGTCTTGGAGCCCAAACCTGTCTTTTTAGCCAGCTCAGCTGAAGCTAATGGTTTGGGTGAGTGGAAGGTGCCCTGAAGCTTTGCAGGATATAAAACAAACATGCATACAAATATTTCAAGCACGGGCATTAATGTCCTTCTAGCTTGCCAATATACCAAAATACTTGTCCCCATAATAAGTGTCCAGGCTGTTCTTAAAATATTTTAAACTAGTAATTATTTTAATGCAATTTGGTAGTATGTTCCATGCATCAGCTACTCTGTCAGAGAACCAATTACTACACTTCTCATTCCTATAGAATCTTCTAAATAGGTTGTCTGATGATTCTCAAGTACTTTTTGATAACCTCAAACATTCACAGAGGTAGTTGTCTTTAAATGCCCTTTATACTTGAATAAGATCTCCTCTTAGATATCTGTAAGAAACACTGTACAAGTTCAGATATTTTAGTCTTTCATAATAACTTAAATTTTCACATCCATGGATGCCCTTGATATATTTCCGCTGTACTCTTTCCAGTTTACTCATGTTTTTTTTCTCATAGAGTTTCCAAATTGTTATTCCATACTCGTTTAGGTCTAATATAACTAACAAACAATAACTTCATCATTTTTAATTCCCTAGACTTTATAATTTTTTTTATACAACCTATAGTTCTATAATTATTGTTGGCATTAGTGGTCCAGTGGTTAGCACTGTTGCCTCACAGCAAGCGCTTCTCCTGTTCATTTCTTGGCTGGAGTGCCTTCTGTGTGGAGTCTGCATGTCCTCCCTGCAACTGAGTGAGTTTTTAAGACATGCAGGTATTTGCATATGTGCATGACTTCTATGAAGGTTGGGCGACGGGCTGGCAACTCAGCACCATAAAAACACCACTGCTAAACAATCTGCAGACTGGTAAATCACTGTGGCGTCCTCTAACCAGGAAAAGCTGAAAGACATTGCTTTGCTATAGTTCTAGAACTATCATTAACCAATTGGTTGATATGATTAGAAAAACCTCATAGCTGAATCTACCCATGTACCCAGGTCCTTAAATGAGCCTACAGTTTCAATCACTGTGTGCTGTATTAAATATTCACCTTTCAGTTTATGTCTCCCAAATCTCATATGCTTACTTTTTGATTTATTTATCAGCATATTATTCTCCTGTGCCCAAATAATCAATTTAGTTAAGTTATTTTGCAGAAATGCCTTATCTGTAACACATGTAATCAGTTTAAACTTTACCCAATTTCAGGTCATCTGCATATAGACTGTAGAACACCTCAGATGAAAAAGTTAGGTCAGAAAGATACAATCTAAACAAGTATGGGACTAGGACATAGCCCTGTGGGACACCTTGACTGTAACCAAGGATTTCACATGTCCAGTTGCTGTATGATACTTGCCATGTCCTGTTTGTAAGCCATGCAGCTATCCATCTTATCAAGAGTACATCAATATTCAGTTGTACTAATTTATTGATCAGTGTTTTGTGTATGACCCTGTCAAATGCTGAAGTTAAATCTATATAAATTGCATCACAGCACAATTTTTCATTCATAGCTGTTATTATATTGTTATAGAACATCATGTTACAGGTGGTAATAGATCTGTTTTCAACATATGCATGCTGATATATGGTTTCAAGTCCCAGCCTATCCAATTCTGACAATAACTTATCCAATATTACCTTCTCCATTATTTTCCACAGCATGAAAGTAGACTTAAAGGTCTATATGACTCTAGGTTTGTCCTACTAACCTTTCCTTTGAAGACAGGTTTAATAAGTGCATGTCTCCAATCTTGAGGAATCTCCTCATATTTATATGACCAAGTGAATAATAAATATAATGATACTGTAAGCTCTTGCTGAAGTGTTCTCAGGTCATTGTTACTAATTCCGTCTCCTCCCTGTGCTTTGTTTGTATCTAGTTTACACAGTTCTTTTTCAATATAATCTAATTTGATTCCAGTATCTGGGGTAACCTAATGTCACTAGGACAACTGTTACAGTAAATTTGTCTATACAACTGTACCTTTCTACAACCCAAAACCAAACTCAGAAATCAGCATTTATTGTCCTCAACATGTTAGGACATACCAGAGGAAGTGGACACATGGACTCTGGTTTTAGCCTGGACGGAACAGTGGTACAGCTGTTTGCATTGTTGCCTCATGGCAGGAGATTTTCCAGTTTGATTCTTGGCTGGGTGTTCTCTGTGTGGAGTCTGCATGTCCAACCTGCATTAGTGTGGGTTTCTTCCCACATTAAAAAAAAATGCGTCTGGAGTATTTCTCCCTGGGCCTCCACTGAAAAATGGCTCGTTCCAAGTCAGACTTTCCCAGTCAACAAATGTTAAATAAATAAATAAAACTAGTCTACTTCTAACTATAGTGCTGACAGCTTGGTTTATAATTTTTATTCTGAATTTTCACAATACAAAGTCAGAAAAAAACATAGAGTCCATGTCATATAGCAATTACAATTGTTGTTCACCACTATGTAGTTTAAGTATTACAATGCCCAAATACCCCACAGATAGAGAGTTTAGTTGTTGTTTGTTAAAAAACTTCTCCTCTCCTTTTTTAATTTTATGTCATTTGTGAATATTAATATGCTCCATAGGCTGTCTTTATAATATAAAGAGAATATATTATTATATATTAAAATACCCGCAGAGTAGTGTGTGAACTGTGTTGTTATGTACTGAGCTGAAGAATGTAACAAGAGTGTAACCACTACCTTGGAAAAAAAAAAAAAAATAATGTATATATATTATGCCTGTGTATGTTTTCATGTTCATTGTAGATAAAGAGTTAACTACAGGTTAAACTCTGAGAAAATAAGTGAAGAGTTTTGCAATGTGTTATAAAATTAGTTAATACAGCAAGAAGATAGGATGTCTACAGCTAGAAGTTCTTTCAATTGTCTGGAAACAGAAATAATTACAGGTTTCAAATGTAAAAGTGTTTAACTGTTTTATGACTTCCAGTTCTAGGCAAACTTCTGAGAGATAAGTATTTTTCACAGAGAAATGTTAAATTCTGTTGGTATCTGTTAGCTTGGGAACTGAAGGCAGAGGTGACAAAGAGTGACAGCATCCAGTTGACCCAGCAGTAATGTCTTGTTATTAATTTAAGAACTATCTCTTAGAGAGAGTCTGTGCATTTTGTATCTTGTCTTGGATCTAGAAACATCCACTCATCAGCACTTCTGCCTGCGTGTTGTCAGCAAGTAAGACTTAGGGAAAAGTGATTTATTTTAGATATAGATAGGAATAAAGTAAAGATTTGTTTAGATGTTTTCTGTATTTATGTGAGACTGTCCTGCAATGTTGTTTTAAAATATTTCCTGTGATTCTGAACTCTCTAGTTACTGTGTTGTTTGAGTATTGTCTTGTTCTTTTATTATTTATTAGCAAATATATTTGAACCTTTTAGTTATGGCTGGTTTGTCTAGAGATATTTAAGCTCTTAGTGTACTTGCATATGTATTTGGTAACACTGTACAGGCCACTCCTAAATAGCATTAAAAGACTTGAATAAACTTACCATTTGGATAATAGTAACATTACACAGTAGAATTGGTCTCACTTTGGGAAGGGCCTTATAGTAGCTGATAAGAGTGGTTGGTGGCAGCTGGTACAACCTTATAGTCTGGGCAGAAGGGAGCATAACTACTAAACCTGTGCCAGCCTTCCCCAGGAGTGGCTGTGTGTTTGTATATAAATCAAATCTCAAACTGTGTTTTTTTTGTGTGTGTGTGTGTGTGTGTGTGTGTGTGTGTGTGTGTGTGTGTGTGTGTGTGTGTGTGTGTGTGTGTGTGTGTGAGGTACTTGGGCAGGGACACAAAGCACTGGTTGGACAGAAAGGATGCTGGAGGATTTGGCTTGACCACTCGGCTGAGATCTTAACCCTATATCTGTGCTAGTGGGGAGTCTTATTGGGGATCTGGAGAAAGAGGGAGAAACCAGCACTATACTGACTGTGATCTCTGTGTGCTCTTAAGGGAAATTGTACTTTACTGTGTGTGTCCTTGTCATCCTCCCAGTGTGCACTTTCCTCACTGGGCTAGTGGTGAGGATTGAGGCTCCTTGATTACTGGGCCAGTGCAGGGGTTCACATATTAATTGGCAGTGGTGAGATAGCCACATCACATATTAATTGGTTGACTGTGGTAGGATAGCCACATCACGTACTAATTGGCTTGTAGTGGTGTGGACACTGAATTCCTGTAGCTTGTGTACGGTGATCACTGGAAGGTGTTTTTGTACTCTAAATCTGCCACGCAGTGAACATTCAGAGTTCATATCACAATTGTTTTATTTTTTTGTTAGCTTAGTTAGTCAGGAAGAGCAGGCAAGCATGTTTGCAGAGGAATATGGCAAGCTGACAAGGAGCCAGTTGACTGAGATGTGCCAGGCTAAAGGACTGGTGCATGCCAACCTGACTAAGGCAGACATGATTGCAGCTTTAGTCACAGCTGCATGACAGAATAGCAGTCAGGAGGACAGTCAGACTGGCCATGGAGATGTACAACTCCCAGAAAATGGATAGTTTAGCCTTTCCACAGAGGACTTAAAAATCCGTCTGGAGCTTAAGAGACTTGAGTTGGAGGCCAAGCATTTGTAAACAGAAGTAGCAGAGAGACTGAGACATCTGAAGGCTGAGGAGAATGAGAGACAGAGGCAACATGAAAAGGAGATGCTTACTGTTCACCAAAGTCATGGAGGTAATGGGGAAGGGAGTAACCAAACCCCAGAAGCAACAAAGGTCAGTAAATTTCTTCCACAATTTACAGAGGGTGATAATTTTGATAGTTTCATTCATATGTTTGAGAGGGTATGTAAATAGTATAATGTTGACCAAGGGCTCTGGGTATGGTTCCTGACCCCCTTACTCCATGGTAAAACTGTAACTGTTCTTTCCAAATTATCTGATGCTGATTGTTTAAATTATAATGTTGTAAAGGATTGTTTGCTAGAATTTTTTAGTTGACACCTGAAGCTTATAGGGAAAAACTTTGTGAGAATAGATGCAAGGCAGATGAAAGTGTGTGTGAATATGTTGCTGAACTAAGCACTTATTTTCATAGGTGGGTGAGTGGATGTCATGTCACCACCTTTGAAGGCCTGGCAGACTTTTTGGTGAGGGAACAAGCTCTTAGCACTTTGCCTGAGGACATGTGAATCTGATTAGCTGATAGACAATGCACTACTGTAGATGAGTTGGGGAAGAAGGGAGACCTATACCTAGCAAGCAGGGCATCACTGCACAGTAAAGGAGCACCCAGTGCTCCTCATGGGTCTAAGGGAACCCCCATGGTGGGCAGACCAGACTGACACAACAGAGTCCATCAGTAGCAGGAGAAGCCACTAGTCCAGGTACACATCCAGGACCAAGGGTTAAATGTTTTAAATGCAACCAGTGGGGCCGTGTAGCATATAGATATCCATGGAGGCAAGGTGGGGAACAAAAGCTGGGAGAGCCAGCAAGTGGGAATGACAAAATGCCAACAGTAGGTTGTCTCGAGACAACAAGGGTACTAAACTACCACGCTGCAGATGTCCTGATAGGGAATGATTTTGATAATGCAGTACCGTGTGTGCATGTAGTTACACTCAGTCAGGCTTGAGACAATGTGGTGGTAGGTAGGCTGGGGAGAATTGGAGAATTAAAGACCAAGCCAGGATTGGTGGTAGATATGGAGAGAGGAGAGAGAGCTACCCTGTAGCAGTGAGACTGAGAGACTGCACAACGCTACTGGGTACTGATCTTCCCTTGGACAGAGTGACACAGGACAGAGGTAGGGGTAGCCAGGCTGACAGTGAGGTAGTGGCACCTGTCAGTAGTGAGGCAGTACTGTAGGTGAATCACCTAAAGACCTAACCCCCTACCATCCCCAGGCTAATGGTTTTGTTGAGAGGTTAAACTCTCCACTCAAGATGATGCTATGGGCATTTCCAGACCAGTTTAAGAGGGAATGGGACAAATATTTGCCCCATCTGTTGTTTGCTTACAGAGAGGTGCCCTAGGAATACACAGGTTTTTCACCCTTTGAGTTGTATTGGCATAGGGTGAGGGGACCTCTAGATTTGATTCGAGATGACTGGGAGGGTGAGTGTGAATCTCACAAGGAGTCTGTTGTGGCATATGTCTTAAACCTCAGGAAAAGACTCAGGGAACTCAGGCTTAGCCCATGAGAACCTGGCAGAAGCCCAACAGCAGAAAAAGGTCTGGTATGATAAGATAAAACCTTACCATGATAGGGAGACCCTTGTGTTGAGTATTTGCAGTGTATTGCAGGAGGAGTTTGAGGGGGATCTGGTGACTTATCTTCTCAGTGAGGCTCGGATGGACACCTCAGTGGAAGGGGTAGCAATGTCCCAGCAGCTATCCCCTACCCAGGTTCAAGAAATCCGAGCAGTGTTACAGGTGTTTGGGGACATGTTCACTGGGAAACCAGGGTGCACCCACCTGTTGCAGCACCATGTGGATACAGGACCCCAAAGGCCTATTAAGCAAGCCCCTTATAGGGTGCCTGAGAGAGTCAAACAGACTCTGAGGGAGGAGATGCAGGAAATGTTGGAACTCGGGGTAATTCAGGAGTCCAGCAGTCCCTGGGCCTCCCCAGTGGTTCTGGTACCAAAGAAGGATGGCAGCACTAGGTTATGTGTGGACTACAGGAAATTAGTCACACAGAGGCAGATGCTTACCCCATGCCTAGGACAGATGAAGCCCTAGAGTAGCTGGGTGGGACTAAGTATCTTACCACCATTGATCTTGCCAAGGTTAGTGGCAGGTGCCATTGACTCCCAGTGCTAGAGAGAGGTCAGCCTTTGTGACTCCTTTTGGCTTGTATGAGTTCACAAAGATACCCTTTGGGATGTAAAATCCCCCAGTGACCTTCCAGAGGCTGGTAGATCATATCCTAGCAGGAGCAGGAGCAGGAGCAGGAGATTTTGCCCTTGCTTACTAGAGGATATTGCCATCTACAGCCATTCCTGGCAAGAGCACTTTCAGCATATCAGGGAGGTGCTGGGCAGACTACAGAGGGCAGAGTTGAACATTAAGCCTAGCAAATGTCAGGTGGGTATGGCAGAGGTCTCCTACCTGGGACATACAGTGGGGAGTGGTAAGATCAGGCTAGAACCTGCCAAAGTGGAAGACATTCAGGCATGGCCTGCTCCTGTTGCCAAAAAGCAGGTGAGGGCATTTTTAGGGATAATAAGGTAGTACAGAAAGTTCATCTGCAGTTATAGAACCATAGCTGCTCCCCTCACGGACCTGACAAGGAAAAACAGGCCAGATAAGGTAGTGGGGATCCCAGCATGTGAGCAGGCATTCCAGAAGCTTAAAGGAGCTTTGGGAGGACCCCCTGTGTTAGCCAGTCCAGATTACAGCAAAGAATATGTTGTGCAGGTGGATGCTTTAAACCATGGAGTGGGGCTGTACTTAGCCAGATTTCTTCAGAGGGAGAAGAGCACCCAGTGGTTTATCTCAGTCATAGGCTCCAACCCAGGGAGGAATGCTATGCAGCTGTAGAAAAGGAATGTTTAGCCATAGTGTGAGCACTGCAGAAACTTCAGCCTTATCTGTATGGAAGTAAATTCACTGTAGTTACAGACCACAATCCCTTAACATGGCTACATCGAGCCAGCCAGCAAAATGCCAGGTTACTAAGGTGGGGCCTAGGGTTGCAAGCATATGATATGACAGTGCAGCACACAGTGGGGTTATCAATGCCAATGCAGATGGGGTCTCAAGACAAGGAATGGGGTAAGGTATTCCCAGATAGGCTCAACTAACTTAAGCAACATTTCTCAAGGGTCACTTGAAAAACTAGCTTGAGTTCTCTTGGGGGGGGGGGGTTGTGAGGCTGCCAGCCCAGCTATCTGGAATTTTGTAAATAATCATATGTCATTTGTGAATATTAATATGATCCATAGGCTTGTCCTACAAATGTAAGAGAACTATATGTTATGTGTATATTAAACTACTGGTGTAGAAGTGTGCGTTGAACTGTATGTTATGTACTGAGCTTCAAGAATGTAACCACAGTGTAACCTACTGGAAAAGAACAGAAATGTATATCAGCTATATGCCTGTGCAAATGTATGTTTTCATTGTAGAAGCTGGAACATACAGAGTTAACTTGTAAACTCTAAGAAAATAAGTGAAGAGTTTTATGATGTGTTATAAAGTTAGTTAATACAGCAAGAAGACAGGATATCTAAAGCTAGAAGTTCTTTCTATTGTCTGGAAACAGAAATAATTACAGGTTTCAAAAGTAAAAGTGTTTAGCTGTTTTACGACTTCCAGTTCTAGGCAAACTTCTGAGAGATAAGCATTTTTTACAGAGAAATGTTAAATTCTGTTGCTATCCATTAGCCTGGGAACTGAAGGCAGAGGTGACAAAGAGTGACGTCATCCAGTTGACCCAGCAGTAATGTGTTGTTATTAATTTAAGAATTATCTCTTAGAGAGAGTCTTTGCATTTTGTATCTAGTCTTGGATCTAGAAACATCCACTCATCAGCACTTTTGCCTGCATGTTGTCTGTAAGTAAGACTTAGGGGAAAATGATTTATTTTAGATATATCTAGGAAAATAGTAAAGATTAGTTTGGATGTTTTCTGTATTTATGTGAGACTGTCCTGCAATGTTGTTTTAAAATATTTCCTGTGATTCTGAACTCTGTAGTTACTGTGTTGTTTGAGTATTGTCTTGTTCTTTTATTATTTATTATTAAATATATTTAAACATTTTAATTGTGGCTGGTTTGTTAAGAGATATTTAAGCTCTTAGGATACTTGCATATGTATTTGGTAACACTGTACAGGCCACTCCTAAATAGCCTTAAAAGTCTTGGACACACATACCATTTGGATAATAGTAACATTACACAGCAGAATTGGTCACCCTTTGGGAAGGGCCTTATAGTAGCTGATAAGAGTGGTTGATGGCAGCTGGTACTACCTTACAGTCTGGGCAGAAAGGGGCATAACTAGTTAAAAAACCTGACGCTCTGCACGTATGGAGAATGCATGGCCAAACCATACACAGTAAAAACACCAGTGGCCAGCATAGAGTACACCAAGCACTAATATATGATAATTAAGACATAAATACTTTATTCAGACAGGATTTGGCTAACCAGTCTTTTTCTGTGAAAATGCTTTTTCACTGAAGAAGGCTGATTAGCCGAAACCAGTCTGAATAAAGTATTTATGTCTTAATTGGCATAACTTGTGAACATGTGCCAGCCTTCCCCAGGAGTGGCTGTGTGTTTGTATATGAATCAAATCTCAGTGTGTGTGTGTGTGTGTGTGTGTGTGTGTGTGTGTGTGTGTGTGTGTGTGTGTGTGTGTGTGTGTGTGTGTGTGTGTGTGTGTGAACGAGCTAAATGGGCAGGGACATGAACCACTGGTTGGACAGAGAGGGTGCTGGAGGTTTTGGCTTGATCACTCGGCTGAGATCTTAACTCTATAGCTGTGTTAGTAGGGAGTCTTACTGGGGATCTGGAGAAAGAGGGAGGAACCAGCTCTAGACTGACAGTGATCTTTGTATGCTGTTAAGGGAAATTGTACTTTACTGTGTGTTTACTTGTCATCCTTCCAATGTGCATGTCACTCACTGGTACTAGTGGTGAGGATTAAGGCTCCTTGATTACTGGGACAGTGCAGGGGCATCACAAATCTTTTATCACCATTAACAGTAGAAGAAAAAAGCAAAAATGCTCTTTTCAGGCCACTACATGCCCCTCTGTACCTCTACCCCCTCAGCCTTCAGCATCTTCCGGCACCTCTGATTTTGTTAATGTCTCATCCATATGATAACATCTCAAGAGTGCAGCCTTGGACCCTTCACTCCAAATGCTGCACAACAGTATCAGTACTGCAAAAATAAACCCAAGTGTTGTGGGGACAGAACCTCAGCATTTTGATCATCCATTATCAAAGTAAGTGTGTAACTCACAGTTTCAATGTATATAACTTTTCATTTTCTCATCTTTGGCTAAAAGCATTTATTGGAGAACTTATATTCTGTCATGCATTTGAGAACATCCTACTATTATCATCCCCTTGAGCATTCAACTGTAAAATCTGTCCTTGAGTAAACTGCAACCCTGCCGTGGAAAGCACAGTGACCATTTCCTCTCTGAAGAAGAATAAGTTTTTTACATAGAAGGAGGTCTGGAGGTCTCTAGTACACTGCGTCACTCCTCCCATCCACTTCATGATGCGTATTCAAAGACCAGGCCTGGTCCACATAAGACCAGTCAGAATCTTATGCTGACTGGAGTGTATTTTTCTATTTTAGGAAGAACTGCAAGTTACTTACATAAAAAAAACAAAGCTTATTAATCTAAATAAAGAAGTATAGACGTAAATAAATAAGACTCACTCAATCTGCCTAGAAATCGGTAGCCAGTCCTAATTAGACTTTTCAATTCTTGCTGCTACATCCAAACACTTTCCACTGCACCAGTCTCATGCTTCCCTCTCTGTATCTCAGAAGCTTAACTTATGTTGTGGCATTCCATACAAAGAACAGCACAGGTACAGAAAATGCCACAACACCAAACTACTCCTTCCATTTTTTTAAACACCTTATTAAAATATTACTTCAGACATAGACACACATATATTAATAGAAAAGAAATCAAACCACATTAACATTGTTTTTGGTGTACACGCATTATACATTACATGTTTTCTTTCTTTGTAGTAACTGTCTTTCAATCCAGCATTACGTAAATCTCTCAATTCCTGCCAGAACAGGCCTTCCATATTTTAACAAACTCCACTCCCAAAAGTTTTGACTATGGTAACCTCGCCATTGTTCTAGTAATTGGCCTTTGACTCCATGTTTTTATGCAGCGTTCCTGAATCATCACAGGACATTTCTGTTTTCTCTTCTTATTAGCTCATTGACATCATGCAATCCAACAACCTATCAATGAAGGCGCTCTGTCATGCTACTTATTCCTCGTGTCTCCTACCTTAAGTCATCTATCAATGGTTCTTAGCTAAAGAGAGTAAAACTAAAGCCATGCTATTATGATGCAAGAATTAGTACGAGCTATTTACAAAGATCCAATGACTCAAGTAAGAACAGTGTTCGGTTTCACACAGGTGTTCCCAGTGGGAGTGGGTGTGCACCAGTGTTCAGCTCTGAACCCACTGCTGTTCATACTAGTGATGGACTACATTAGCAAACAGGTCGGAGGGGATAGATCAACAAATTTGTTGTATGCAAACAATGTAACATTACAGGCAGAGTGAGCAAGAGTTGCAGCAAAGGATAGAAGAATGGAATGCAAAACTGAAGGCACATGGGATGAAACTGAGTACAGATAAGGTAGTTTTAATAGCAGCAAATGGTGGAGTTCAGAAGAAACTGAGAATTGAGATAGAGGGAAAACAGTGGAACAGGTTAACCAATTCAAGTATCTGGAAGGGGTGGTTGAGGAGAAGGGAAGTTTGAATGAGGCGGTCAAAGCTAGAATCAAAGGAGCTGCAGCCAACTGGCACAGAGTGTCAGGTGTAGTGCATGACAGAAGAATGCCAAAGAAGCTGAAAAGTAAGGTGTACAAGACAGTGGTGTGACCAGTCCTATTGTATGGTACAGAAACTGGGCAGTAAAGGAAAGCAGTTGAGGAAGCTAGTGGTGATGGGGATGAAGTGCCTGATATGGGTGGTAGGATGCCCACTGTAGGATAGACAAATAAATAAGAAGATTACAGCAGATGCCAAAGTAGCTCCAATTGCTGAAAAGGTCAAAGAGAACAGATTATGGTTGTTCAGGCACATGTGCTGAAAACCAGAAGGGATTCTTATGAAGATGATTTTGGACAGATAGAGAGAAGGCAAGAGGACACAATGGCTTCCAGCAAATAGATGGATGGATTGTATGAGAGAAGACCTGTGACCTGTGACCTGTGCATGAGTGCCGAAGAAGGCAGGAGAATGGCACTAAATAGAGAGGAAGAGATGGTGAGAGATGACTCAACACCCTGACCCGATGTAGAAAATGGGAAAAAGGGCTTGATGATGGTGAAGATGATGATGTTTAAGCGTCATTCGTAAGCTTAAGAAAGCTTCATGTAATACTGAATCTGTTTAGCAGTTTTAATACCATGACCTTAGATCTGTCACTTATATTTACCAATCCAATGGGTGTAATTCAGTAAACATTACTCCTCAATCTTAGGTCAACAGCTTATCAATGAAGCCAGAACTGCAATGGGCAAGAGGTCATCCCATCTGCAGGATATACATTTCCCAGTATCACTGTCAATTCTGTCCAAAATCCGTGGCAATGTGAACACTTCTGAACTAAATTTTGCAGATTTATACTTTGGTCATCCTTTAGGAAACTTGTTTTACTAGCTCTATATCCAGCTGGTAGGCCATTTCAGAAGATGCCACACTCCTTACAGCTGTGGAAACACTGAATTAGTTAAAGTGATCTGGTCATAAAAACTTTTCTTCCTTTGCACTGCATCAGGTAGTGCGCGAAATACCAAGCAACATTTTCACAACATTGAGAAAGGTGTCACGCAGTTGATTTTGCTGGAGGAAAAGCATTTTGCAAACAATCATGGCACTGAGCTTAAAAGAAAACTTTAAGCTCAGTGACATTATGGTAGTGAAAGTATGAAGTGCGTCCATAGACTTTAATGGACACACTGCTGTGCATGTGTAGAGGTGTTCCCATTAAAGCGTATGGACGGACCATGCTTTAATAAAACATTTACAAATTTTTTTATTAAAAAATACCCCAAATAAAAACTAAATTACAACAACACAAATGCATTGTGGCACTTAACTCATTCGATCCAGTGATACACCTATGATAATGACCAAATCACTTTTAAGAAAGCTGGCAATGCAGGAGATGTGGGGGGCTGTTACATATATATATATATATATATATATATATATATATATATGGGTCTACCTGATAATGTAGAAAGCTGGAAATGCTGACGACGAGAACACCGACACCGACACCGGAGGATCGACAACGGAGATGACCGACAGTTGAAAATCCCAACACTAACAACACCGACATGTCAAATGAGTGCTAGTGTGTAAGTATGCGGCAGTGATGGACGGCAGGGTTAGGTTGCGGGTAAGGTAAGTGTGCGATAGTGACAGACTTTAGGGTTAGGGTACAAGTAAGGTAAGTGTGCAATAGTGACGGACTTTAGGGTTAGGGGCAGATTAAGTGAGTTAGGGTTAGGGCACGGGTCAGGTGAATGTGCGATAGTGACAGACCTTAGGGTTAGGGTTTGGGTTAAGGTTAGTGCATAGATAGTTGTGTTTGTAAGGTTTAGTGTTGGTTTTTGGTGTGCTTATGTTGTGTGTGTGTTTTTTGGACAGGGGATTTGTTTTGTTTGTTGACTGTCGGGATTGTGGTTTGTCGGGCATGTGAGGTTTCGTGTTTTTGAAATTTCGGTGATTTCATTGTCGGTGTTTTTGCATGTCGGTGTTTTCAGGTAGATCCATATATATATATATATATATATATATATATATATATATATATATATATATCAAGCTCTTCCAAACAAGTTAGTTTCTCCCCCCAAACATAGGATCATAGGATCATAGGAGGTTACAAGGATAATGACTCTAGAACCCTTACAAGGCTATTCAAGTTTTATCCTTATTTCCACAATCAGCACATATCACCCCTGTCAAGGAGGGACATGGGTGGAACCCCCTGGGGTGAATTTATTGTTACCCATCCAATCATCCAGATAGCGTTTGAAGAGGGCCAATGAGGTGTTCTGCTTCACATGAAGCGGGAGTCTGTTCCAAAGGTGTGGTAACTTCTGGGAGACAAATCTGTCCCTCCAGCAGGTTCTATTAATGTCACATACCAAGTAAAGACCATTAGAGCAAGTAACCCGTGTACCATTTGACTTATGGATATGCAACATTTCCAGAAAAGTATGATCAAATATTGCCTTATATGCAAGGCAGAGATCACCTCTGAGTAGTCTGCATGAAACAGAATAAAGTGACATATTCATATGACAGATGGTGAAGACCTTGAATGTTCCTTGTAAGGAACCTTTGTGGTCTCTCCAATTGCTGCAGGTGCTTAGAAAGTTACATACCAAGAGGGGCATTGTACTCAATTTTTGGCCTGATGAAAGAGTATGGGGAGGTTATAACTTCTTTTTTCCTGGAGGCAATGCCCTTCCTTATGAGATGAGCAGTACAGAATGCCCATCTTACCACTGTGGAGACATGGTGATCAAAGGTAAGGTTGCTGTCAACCTTTGTGCCCATGTCTGCCAACATTGAGCGAGTACTTATGGTGTTGTTATTAATGTGGTAGTTAGCAGGAACATCGCCCTCACCAAAAGTGATGAAAAAACATTTTTTTGCATTGAGTTTAAGGCCATGACTTTGGCACCAGTCATTTGTTTGTGTAAGACCCACTTGTAGGATATTAGCATGGTTTGGAGATTCTATGACCACTCCCAGTTTGCAGTCATCAGCAAACTTTGCCAGCCACAGACCTTTAGTTTTAGCTTGCACTTTGGAGAAATAGATTCCAAACAGTAGAGGTCCCAAGACTGATTCCCATGGAACACTACTGGTTACACGTCTGCTGTTGGAGGTGTATTCCCCTATTTTGATTATATGGGTTCATCAGTGAGCCAGTTAGCGACCCATCTAATGATATAAGGGTTGATACCTAGGAGGTGAGCGTGTCGATTATGCCTGAGTGGGGATAGTGTCAAAACCCTTGGCTAATTCTAGGTAGGCTGTATGCACAGATTTCCCCTCATTGAGGTCCTTAGTGACTGCCTTGAAGAAATCCACCAGATTTAACAGGCATGATCTCCCTTTGACAAATCGAAATTGAGTAGGGTCAAGTGTTTGGAGGTTACCAATATCTTTGTTGATAAGGTCCATGATGATTCTCTCCATGGCCTTGCAGATGAGGCTACTCAAGCTAATAGGTCTATAGTTCCCAGGGTCAGTGGAAACACCACCTTTGTGAAAGGGAATAATGGTGGCCTTTTTCCATTCAGCTGGGATGAAGCCAGTGCTTAGAATATGATTGAAAAGAGTACCCAATGGTGTTGCTAATTCTTGTTTGGTTCCATGTAAGATGCAGCCTGGGATGTTATCAGGTCCCATAGATGCTGTGTTTTTGACTTTAGAGATTGTGTTCACTGTCACTCATCCCTCTCTAACATAGATGAGAAGCAGGCAGAGTATTTTGTTTAGATGCTTTAGTGTATAGAAACACATCAGGATGGATAGCAGCATCATAAAATATAAACAAACTGATTCACAGATATACCTTAAATGGCAGTCAGACTTGCACGTGATCAGTATTTATACACTTGTGCAAGCCCTTTAACCCTTCTTAAAGGTACATACACACATCCATCTACATCTTCCTTCTTAAAAAGATTGCCCTTGGTAAAAACAACGTTAGAGTTAGACATGCATTATTATAGACATTAGAAACAAACACAATGTTTGTGTCCAAGTTGCTATGTATCTGTTACATGGTCTGGAGATATGACCAGATCTCGTAACATAATAGTCTGGGCTGAATTTAGCAACAAGAACAATCTTCGGTGAACAACTCGTATCAGGAACTTCTGGATTCATCACAGGAACAAGAATATTCTCTGTAACTTCCCCTGAAATTGGAACACTGGACAACTCACTCTGAGATAAAGAGTCGTTCTCACAGGCTATGTGCTGTGGTATAGGCTCAGACACCGGTCTCAAATGTTTCCAATTCCATCTAAACTCTGCCCCTTGTGATTTCATAGTATACAACTCTGGCTATGGATAAATATTCTTCATGACTCCAATCCAATCATAACCTTTGGATATTTGCATCCTTACCGCTTCTCTTCTTGTAAAGGATTGAATAATTTGCTGATTTTATAGTAGTAGGACTTCTGGGTTAAATGCTTCTTCAACAGATTGGTTATCACTGACCTGTTATTCTTGACACATGGAACCAACAATTGCCTACTGATTGGTAATGTGGTTCTGGTTTGTCTCAACAGAAGTCTCTGAGCAGGCGAACCAAGATGTTTATCACAAGGAACATTTCTGAGATTCAAGAAATTCAGGAAAACATCACTATTGTATCATTTTGACTTCTCTAGTAACTGTTTTGCACTTTGAACTGCACATTCTGCCAAACTGTTTGACTGCGGGAAATCTGGGCTACTCGTGACATGAGCAAAGTCCCATTCTTCAGCAAATCTTATGAACTGTTTGCTTATAAACTGAGTGCCATTGTCAGAAATAACTTTGTGAGGACTACCATTGACTGCAAAATGACACTTCATCTTAGTAATGACAGTACTGGATGCTAGGTCAGGAAGTAGGTCAATCTTGAGTCTACTAACACCACATAATGACCATTCCACTCTAAAATGTTGGTGAACAATTACTTTCGGACCTTTCATAATGATATCTTTGTCAGACAAAATCTCATCTCTGTATAAAATAAGGTTGTACTTCTTGAGGTAAATTAGATTGCTTTGATGGCTATCCTTGTTTGATAAAGTGGTTGAGCCTTTGCAAAACTGGATCTGTGGCTGTGTGATCTCTCAACTAATCAAGACGTGTGAAGAAAAAATGTCTTACTTCCATGACTTCAAAATCAAGGTTCTCAGCCTCATGCTGTTCTGTGATGTTTCTAGATGATCTGAACAAAGTATCAGCAAGATAAAGAAGTTTGCCTTTCTTGTAGATAAGATTGAAATTATACTTTTGCAATCTCAGCATCATGCATTGCAATCTGGCTGAAGCTGAATGCACAGGCTTTCTCAAGATAGTGACTAGAGGTTGGTGGTCTGTTTCGATCTGGATACGGCTACCATAAACATAATCATGGAACTTTGAACATGCAAACACAGTTGCCAAAAGCTCTTTCTCTGTCAGAGCATACTGCATTTCAGTTTAAGTGTTCTCGATGCACAGACAACAGGTTGACACTCTTGCAGAATAACTGCACTAAGACCAAATTTCAAAGCAACACATGTAAAAGTAACTGGCTTATGAACATCATAATGTGTGAGAGTTGGTGGACTAGCAATTCTGTGTTTCAGGACACTAAATGCTCTTTGGCAGGGTCAACTTTGTTTTGTTGAATCTCATTTCACTGAATTTCATTTCACCCACATCGCTTTAAACTAACTTCACTGAATCTTATTTCACTGAAGTGCAGTTAGTATATATGCCACTGTGTAGAGTACTGTAAGGCAAGTAAAAGGTATATGCCCTTTTGCCCACTGTAGTGCAATCCTGAAGTTAGTATATATAGTTAAGGTGGGGAGGTCACAGCCTCCCATTTTGGGGGGTGTGGGTGGTGTAGCCCCCCCCCCCCCCTTGTTTGTTTTATATTGTATTTGCCCAAAAACTTCAAAACAATACATTTTAAACAATAGACATGCATAGTTACAACACCAGTGACTAACTCTCTCCAGAAGATAATATGTACTCAAACTAAGTGGGGAGCTATGCCCCCCACACCTCCCAATGTGGGGTCATGCCCCCCACCCCCCCAACTATATATACTAATGCCAGGATCGCACTACAGTGGGGAAAAAGACATATACCTTTTACTTGCCTTTCAGTACTCTGCATAGTGCCATATATACTAACTGCAGTTCACTGAAATGAGATTCAGTGAAATTACTTTTCAGTAATTTGAGTTTTCAGCAAAGTGGTCAGGGTGAAATGAAATTCAGTGAAATGAGATTCACCGAAACAAAGTAGACCTCTTTGGTGTTGCTCTAACCAAAACCAGGATACATCTTTGTGTGTCAGCTCTCCAAGTGGTGCTGATAGTTGGCTCAAGTCTGGAATGAACTTGCCTAGGTAGTTGGCTATGCTAAGAAAACATTTCAGGGCTTGAACATTGTCTGGAGCTGGCATCTCAAGAATGGCTGTTCGTTTAGAAGGGTCTGGTCATAGGACTAAATTGGTGAATAAATGACCAACATAAGTAACCTCTTGTAGCCTGAATTTGCATTTCTGAGAACTGAGCTTAAGATTCACTTGACGTGCTCTTTCCAGAACTTTTCTGAGGTTTCTGTCATGCTCATCTTCACCATTACCTCCTACCAGAATATCATCTACTATAATAACACAAGGATATGCTGAAAAAACTTGCTCCATTGCACGCTGAAAGACTTCACTTGCAGAATTTATCCCAAATGGCATTCTCAAAAATCTGTACCTGCCAAACTGAGTACTGAATGCAATGAGCAATAAAGATTTCTTGTCAAGCTGAGTTTGTCAAAATGAATTCTTTGCATTTAAGACAGAAAAAACAGTGGCATTTGGCATCAGACCTGTGACTTCTTTGACTGTGTGCATTGGATGATGAGGTCTTTTTTTAATGTTTTGTTCAAATCTTGTGGGTCAATACATGTTCTGATGTCGTCTGAATTTTTTTTATAAGCTACCATCATGGAAGATACCCATTCAGGTGGTTCTGCAACTGGACAAATCACACCTTGTTGCACCTTTTTATCTAACTCAGCTTTGACTCTGTTCTGCATGGCTACTGGAACTTTACAAGCTGGCCTGATAACTGGACTGACATCTGGATCTAACTTCATGGAGTACACAACTGGAAGCTTTCCTAGTTTGTCTTTGAAAATATCAGCATAGGTAGAAAAAATATATACTGGGCAAAATTAGAGTAGTGGTCCTTTAAGCTAACATGATGGAGTTCCTTGTTAAATGAAAGCAGTCCCATTTTCAAACTGTCTCTGAGCCCTAATAATGACTGGACCTGTCTCTTGACCACATAAAATAACAAGTCTTAGCTTCTCCCAGCAGAGTAACATAAAAGCACTACTGAACCTTCAGTTTGAATTTCTTCACCTCCATAAACAACCAGCTTTGCACACTTTGCCAAATCAAGCCTTTCACCATGTCACACGCTAGCAAATGTTTCTGCTGACATAACATTGCACTTGGAACCTGTGTCAACTTTGAGCTCTACAGGTTTGCCATTTATCCGAACAGTTCAAAATACTTCATTCTTTGCCCTTAAATCTACTGCAATGACTGTTTCATGAAGCATTGACATACCATCAACATAAAGAGTAGGGTTGCAGCTCTCTAATTGATCAACTTATCTCTTAAAATGTTCCCTTTTAATGAAAGAATGTGGGCCTTTTGATTTACAAAACCTTTTGAAATGATTCCATTTATTGCATTTGTGACATTGCTGACCAAAAGCTAAATATTTCTCTCTTTTAGATTCATGATTTCCACCACAGTTATGAAAGTTGGCAATGAAACTAAGTTGGGGCCCATGATTTGGGATTGCTGACTCACTCTTACACTTCACTGAGACTGTGCAAACTCTGAATTTGCTGGAAAGCACCAGTGGGTGCTGCAGGGGCTACAGTTCCTGCCATGTGCTTGGGCCTATTTCTTTTAACCATGTGCTGCATGCTATCAATATGAGCTTTGTCACTCTGCCTTCTAGAGCTATTCTCATTTGTAAGCATATCTGTGTGCTTTTCTTTGAGGTCATATATCTAACAAATCTCAATGGCCTTGTTCAAAGTTAAATCAATGTCATGAAGCAAAATCTTTCTGACAGCATCATCTTTAATGCCACACACAAGTCTTTTATCAGCTCATCCCTTAAATCACCAAATCTGCATGTTTTAGCTTTATTTCTCGAGTCAGTTATATATGCTGCAAATGTTTCACCAGGCTTTTTATCCCTTATATAAAATAAGTGCCTTTCCATTGTAACATTTGTCTGGGGGTTACACATTTCTCTAAATGTATATTTTAAGCACTCAGGGTCCTCCCTTGACTCAGCCTGTACAACAATATGATGGTTTTCTCTCTCTCCTGCATAGACAGCAGTTGCATACACAAATGAACGCTCCCTTTCTATGGCTTCTGACCCAGCTAAATTAAGCAGAATAAATGCCTTTGTAGAATCATCTTTCTCAGAAAATGCAGCCTGTATGAACATTTCATACTCTTGCTCAAACACTCTCCAGTTCTCTGCAATACTATTGTAAAACACAAGTCCACTGGGTTTCCAAAATCTGTCTGCCATGCTCACAAAGTGTGTGTTTGTGTATACACTGAAAATATGGCTCTTGTAATTATGTATGAACAAACTGTTCTGTGACCTTGTAATAACATTCAAATGCACAATAAATGCTTTAAAATACTGTACTTTGTGAAATATGCTTTGTAATGGCTGTATTTTGCAAAATAACTTTACTGTAATTCTGCACAAACATGCAAACACTTTATCCTTTTAGACATGCCACTTCTGACACCATGTCGCTTGTCCCTCTCTAACATAGATTACAAGCAGTCAGGGTATTTCATTTAGATGCTTTAATACACAGAAACACATCAGGATGGATAGCAGCATCATAAAATATAAATGAACAGATAGACCTTGCATACATACGTGCTTAAATTTCAGCAGCTTACTACAAAATGTCAGTCAGACGTGCACGTGCTCAGTATTTGTACACTTGTGCAATCCCTTGGATAGCTTCTTAAAGATACATACACACACATTGATCTACATTCACGACCTGCTCTTTAGAGATACAAAGCAGAGGACAGGTGGGAGGGATGTCTTGGGGTAAGTGTGGTGGGGACAGGTAAGTGAAGTTTTCACAGAACCTGTTGGCTAACAGGTTAGCAATGTCCACAGGCTCGGTATATGCAGTATCATTAACTACCAGTTTGGCACAAATCTAGGCCTTTCCTTTTAGGTTATGGATGTAACTAAAGAACACCTTATGGTTGTCCTTAGTTGAGGAAGCTAATATGGCTTCATAGTTAACTTTGGAGGACTTCACAAGAAGTCTTATTTGCTTGTTTAAGCTGAGGAGGGAGTGTTTCCAGTTTAGGGCTTGCTCCCTCTTACTCATAGCAATTTCTTCCTCTTATTGTAAAGCCTGTTAATGGCAGTTGTCCACCAGACAGGTTTGCTCTTCCTTGAGGAGCTTGTTTTGGTCCTATCAGGTACGGCCTAGTCAATGCAGTTGTTCAGGTGTTTTATATAAAGCATTTGTGTAGAACCTGGCATAGCTGTCAGTTCCATCTGAGGGGGGAGGTGCAGTGAAGCTATTTATACCATCCTGTAAGAAGTTATAATCTGCTTTGGAGAAGTTTTTTAGTTTAGTTGGTGCTGGGGGTGTCAGGTGTAATAGTAACTTCAAATGAGACTGATCTCAAAAGGGAAGACTTCAGAGGGGGGTGTTACAGTGGTCCCCCATATTGGTAAGCACCAGATCCTGGATGTTGGCACCCCTTGTGGGGGTGTCAACTAGCTGGTCCAGGACACTGGAGATAATGAAGTTGAGGAACCTTTGGGCAAGTGAGTTTGCGCGCAAGTAATTTCTTCCATCAATGGATGGATAGTTAAGGTCACCCAAAACCATGGTGTTTAGATGTATCTTGGTAGACTCAAGTAGATCCAAATAGGCAGAGTAGGTCCCCTGATTCATGGAGGGGCTTCTGTATCTGGCAATGACTTTAATAGGTTTCGTGCCAACAGTTAATTGCACCTGAAGTATCTCCAGGGAATCATGCTGTCTAACCAATCTGGAGGTGTATTTATCTTTAATGAATATTGATACATGGCCTCTTTTAGTTTTCACACCATCAGTTGGTGGTCTGAACATGTGGAAGGAGGTGTAGCCGATATGGGTGGGGTGTTCTCCACAGCATTGAACCAGGTCTCCGTGACTGCACAACTGTCTATGTCTTCCAAGGCGAGGACTGCTTCCAGTGAGTGCAGTTTTATATTAAGACTCTTAGCATTTAACAGAAAAACCCTGAGGTTGTTCTTTGATGAAGTTCATATGTTGGAAATTTTGTCCTTGAGACACTACCCAAAAAAGACACTATGGGGGTGGCAAGATCCTTGTCCAGTAGCCAAAATCCCAGGCATGACAGATGAAGACCATATCTGGCAAAGCATCAAGGTCTGTGATCATGTTATCCCAGGTTGACAGATACTGTGTCCCCTTGGAATGACACCAGAAACTAAGCCAATTACTGAAGTCAATCATTTTCTGTTGGTATTGAAGCATCATCCTAGGTGAAGGTAAAATGCTGCTTCAGGCTAGGGACATACCAGCCTGAGACACACAGTCCAAGAGCTCAGTCATGTCTCTCTTCACATCTGCAACCTTTTACACATTCCAGGACTTTAGTTTTACATAGGTCCCCATTCCATTCAGTTACTTATTTATTTATTTTCATTAATTGCATTACATTTTTTACAGATTCGTTTGTCACCACTTAACACTGGTAGGATGTCAGAGAAACTCCTGCTTTAACATTTCTCCTTGTAAAATATATGCAGGGCTGTGAATATTGCCTTTATCTGGAATGTCTGTTTTCTTGCTATGTATACTGTTTCTAAACAAACAACACTGACTCCTGCTAGGAATTCACTTTGTCATTTTATTGTCTCATTCCTAGGATACCCATACAACAGTGTATCCCTTTAATCTCACGCCTGATGTAATTCCTCTTGTCAGAGTCTCACTTATTTTGCCAGACACTCCACCATCCCTTTGTGAACTGTGAATATGTGCCCATTAAAAGTTTTTTTTCCTGATTTCACTATTCACTTTTATTGTTATGGTAAACATATTCCCAACCATTTTGTCATGTTTTCCTGGAGTGTTTATATGACCTTTCTGTTCCTTTATTTTCTACAGTAACAGATCTAGTCTACAATGGGAGCAGTTTGTTTTATTACCAGAAGCATAAGAGTTGTCATAGTGATGAGGTGAACTCTGTGGCAAACAGGAGTAAAGTCTTGACTACAAACCACATGACCTGAGGTCAAATTGTGACTCAAGTGCTGGACTATCTCTGTGGGGGTAGCTAGTCGGAGAGAGAGAGGTCTACTTGTTTTATGGGGTTATGGCTGACTGTGCTGAGCTGAGCATGAGGTTAGGTTACTCTCCTTGATAATGTTGATAGAAACTCAGTATCAGCAGAAGGTGCTGGAATCTCACACATTAGCTGTAGTGCAACCTGTCTAATTTACCATTGATCATCTACAAAGTTATTTACAGCCCAGCTTTCTTCCACTCAGTCGTCATGTTTATTTATTTATTTTTTATTTACAATTTGCTTACCAGGGCAGAGCACTCAAGATAGAGAAGTCAAGGCAAATGTCAGTGGCCTCTGGCTGACTAAATTTGCAGATGACTGCAAATTAGGAGCAGTCATAGAATCCCCAATTGACACAAATATTCTCCTGGAAGGGCTGACACAGACAAATAACTGATCTCAGAGCCATGGAGTAAAACTAAATGCCAAGAAATGCATAACAGTGTCCTTTGGGAAGCCATTCACCCCTGGTAACTATCAAATTGACAACACACCCCTCAGAGATGACCCAATAGTCTGGGTCTTGAGAACACACATAGACAGTAATCTAAAGTTTGACCATCATGAGTCTACAGTAGTGAGGAAATCATTCTATGTTGTGCAACCTACAAACAAAGGGTATGGCATCTAGGTCCAAGGAAGTCATTGTTCCCCTATATTTGGTATTCAGCAGACCTATCATTGAGTACAATGTCCCCTTTGGTTTGTAGCTAACCAGATGTATCCCAACAACCGAAACATCCACAGAGGTTCCTCACTAAAAGAATACAGGGCATAAATAACATGTCCTATGCAGACCTTCTCAAGGGCTCATCCCTTATCCTGTCTCCTACAGGCTGTTGAGGGGAGATCTATGCCTAGCATACAAGGGATTGTCAGACCCCGCCCTGAGGGACCTCCTGCATATCCACAAAACAAACAACACCAGAAATACCCTTTATAAAGACATAAACCTTGCCTGTGATATAAAAAGGACCTGCTGGAGAGACAGTTATGTATCCCAGAGACAACCCTTTCTCTGGAACAGGCTCCCCATCCATGTGAAGCTGAGTTCCTCCCTAACCCAATTCAAGTGTAACTTGGACAATTGGATGGGAAACAGGAAATTCATCTGTAGGTTGGCACCTATGTCTCTAATGGACAATGACAGACTGTAAATGGCTCAACTCTGAGGCCCCTGCTTGTAAATGGTTCACCTCCTAAGACCCTGCTTACACTTATCAAGGGTACCGACATTTGTCAGAGATTTGGGATGCATAGCTAGGCTTAAAAAGGCCCTTGTGATCTCTAGCCTAGTAAACACCTATGAGTCTATGAACCTATGTACTTCATTTACAATAAATTCAGACAATTTACATTTCTTAAGTGATGTCTCAGTGTGACAAACACAAAGGAGTCTTGTGTAGGTGGAAATGATAGGGCATTACTTGTGCTTGTTCCACCTTGCTTGTAACTTGTCTTTCAGTTGCTCATGTGTCATAGGTTCATAGGTTAGTACTAGGCTAATTGCCCTTATGGGCCATTTTAAGCCTAGCCAATTACCCCCTGTGAGAATCAAACCCTGTACCTTGTGGCTGTAAGACAAACACCTTAACCATTATGCCAACCTCCCACCCTGTATAAGTTACAAAGTTTATATAAATATGTATTTCTGTATTACACAGTATATATAACTTTATCACTTCTTTACATTATGATACGCTCACCCATGCTGTGTCTGTACATGATTCACTGAGATCAGTGCACTACCCATGTGAAAACAAATGTAAAATAAAATAAATAAATAAAAATAGGACAGTGAAGAGTAAGATGTTAGTAGGAGGGAGGTGACTGAGAAGAAAAGACTGATGCAAATGGACAACAAGCGGGTTAGTAATGTTCTAAGGATAAATATATAGCTTGCGAGTAACCATTAAATCCCCTTTAGGAATCTTAGCTATTTGAGCTAACTGTAAGTGACAATAATCATTAAATCCCCTTTAAGAATCTTAGCTACATGGGCTGATTATGTTTTGGATTGTCCCCCACACTCTTGAGGAGGGTAGAAGGCATTGCAGAATCCTTTTCACTACAGTAGAGAGTCGATTATCCGAAATGTCAATTATCAGAACCAAAAATAAGATAAAGACTGCCAGTACCCCACAAGATAAATCCTCCGTAGTCACAAGGATATATAAAAATAAAAATAAAATAAAATGAGGAGATGCCAACGGAGTAGAACACAGCTATTAACTGTAATGTCCAGGCACAAACCAAGTCCAAGATGATAAAAAATCCAAGATTTATTGTCAAAATACAATCAGGTAAGCGCTTTCGCATAGGAGCTTCATCAGACCAGATGACAAAACAAGAATTAGCCGCCATTTGTATAAAATAGTCATTATTCAAAAATATCATTTAATCAATCAACCAATGTCCATTATATGCAACATACATTTAAAGTGGACATGGTGTACTACAAATACATATTTAAATAAATAAAAAACAACATCATAAATAAAACTAAAAATAAAAATATGTAGTAAAATATAAACATGTATACTACATATTGAGACCTATATAAAAACCTGAAAAGACGCATAAAACAAATGTATCAAGCCTAATTTCATCTGCATAACCTCCTCTTCTTTAAAACAGGTTTCCTATGCTAAAGCGCTTACCTGATTGTACTTTGACAATAAATCTTGGATTTTTTTATCATCTTGGACTTGGTTTGTGCCTGGACATTACAGTTAATAGCTGTGTTTCACTCCGTTGGCATCTCCACATTTTATTTTATTTTTAATTATCAGAACCAGCCTTCCAAAGTTTTCGGGTAGGAAAAATCATAAAGTCTGAATATGTAAACATTGTACATATTCGCTTGAGCATGTTTTTTGAGCGTGTTGCCAGCTTGTGTGTGAAAAATATACTTTATTGTATACTGGAATCTCTGAATGGTTAAAAGGTGTATTCCTGTGTGCATAAAAAAACAATATTTTAGGAGTTTTTTATCCAGTTCAGTTATATGTTTGATTATCCGAAAAGTTTGATTATCCAAACTGACCTTGGTCCCACTTAGTTCAGATAATCGACTCTCTACTGTTTATCATTTTAGAAAATGGCCTAATGTAACACAATAACCGAATTGGTTAAGGGACAGAAAAGGCAGAGCAGGTAATAAAAAATAAAGCCTTTGGCACAAAAACACTTGACAATATGCACTATTTGCAAACTGGTATCATAAACCAGTGTTAGGAAATACAAAATGCATATGGTGGATATAAAAATTTAGAGCTAGCATACATTTGATAGTAGAATCATAAACTATTCCTAAATCCTGGCAATGTATGAATCTACTGTCCCATCATTCATGCAAATCCTGACTGTACTCTGCTATCACAGTAATATAATAATTAACTTGAGACATTTAGATACCATCATTATTTCAGCCAAGCTGTGTGTTTCTGTAAGAAATATGCCATCAGTAAACCAGACATCCCACCACCTTCGCATAACATACAAATTCAGATCAGCATGCGAACGTATTTGGAAACTGATTCAGTGCAAAAGGCAGATGGTGTTCACAAGTCTTCTGATAGAATGACAAAGCATTTCTTACATCTAGCTCTTTTAAAAATAGCACTCAGTAATTGTACAAGATGCACCTCAGATGAAGTGTAAAAATCTTAACTTCCATGGGTTCTAAGTCGGAGTATTCACACAGACATACTGTACACACACACACACACACACACACACACACACACACACACACACACACACACACACACACACACACACACATATATACAAATGCACATGCATGCAGACGTGCACACACACAAACTACAATGAGTAACTTTGACTTGAAATTTGCCAAAAAGTTACAGCAGTGGATATGTAAGTTCCCTGTATCCTCTGTTGGGACTGACTCTAGAGAATGGGCAACATGTACACCTTAACTCTGACTGCAGAACAAACATTCTCTAGCAGGGTATTAAAGTTAGTGCTCAGTAAAAAACAAGTCTATCTCTTCACAGCATATTAAGCTGCAGTGAAGCTCAGAGAGAAAAATGGAAACATCCACCATTTTTTTACGCTAGCTAAGAGTGTCTTTGCCATTTAGCAGGTGTAACATTTTTAAAACAGTAAATAAAGAGAAAAAATAGAAATGTGTGTGACGGTGGCCACGTTGGTGCAGCAGTTACTGTTGTCACTTCACAGCAAGACATTCTGCGGTCCGATTGTCAGCTGGGGTGCCTTCTGTGTGGAATCTGCATGTCCTCCCTCCAGTTTTGTGGGTTTCCTCCAAGTACTCAGTTTCCTCCCATACTCCAAAGACATGCAGTAGGTGGAATGGGCACTCTAAATTGGTTGTAGGTCAAGTGAGTAGTATGGATGAACTATAGCGGCAGGGCTAGCTGGCAGTGTAAACCTTGGCTCAAGATGATTGTCACTGTTGAAGTAATACCCTGACCCCATGTACAAAATGAGAAAAAGGGGATGAGGATGGATGGATTTATGTGTGGTTATCTATGTATGTATTTGTATGTGCATGTTTGTGGGTGACAAAGAGAGAGAACTGAAGCAAAAAGGCTGCTTTTGGGCATGGTATTCTGTTATGCTGTGTAGGAGCAAACAATCATGCCAGAAATTTGTAGTTATTCTAACTTCAAAAAGTGGGAAATATCTGGGTCATCACTTTCAGCAAACTTGGTCATGAATATTATTAAAGCTCTGACTCGTAAGAAAAAAATAGAAAGTAATCATGATATAGTTTATAAAGCAAATTGTAATGAATTTTACTTTTTGAAGAGACCACTTCATAAATATATCACTGTACACTTAGCTCATTTTTTAATAAGCATTATTGACTGATATTAGTCCTCAGTGATTTACCAGCAAATCATACAACCATAGGAGGTTACTAGGCTAATGGCCCTGGGACCCTTACAAGCCTAACCAAGAGTTTATCCCCAAAAAAGAAACCTCAATCAGCACCTGTCATCCCTGTCAGTGAGGGATACAGGTGGAACCCCTGATACAAATTTGTGTTTTCTCATCCACTCATCAAGGCTGTGCTTGAAGAAGGTCAGCGACGTACTTTGTTTGATGTGTATGGGGAGTCTACTCTAGAGATCGGGCAGCCTCTGGGAGACAAACCTGTCTCTCCAGCAGGTTTTGTTAATGTCACATGTTATATTTAGGCCTTTTGATTGGGTAATGTGGGAGGAATTGGACTTATGGATATGGAACATCTCTAGTAGAGCAGAGTCTGAGATTGTCTTGTAGGTGAGACACACATCACCTCTGAGCAATCTGTATGATGCTGAGTAAAGTGATAGTGATTTCAGCCTGTCCACATAAGACAGGTGTTGATGGCCATGGATTCTCTTTTTGAGGTATTTCTGTGGCTTTTCAGTTGGTGCAGGCATTTGGAGAGGTACATACCAAATAGGGCGCTGTACTCAATTATTGGCCTAATGAGGGAAGAGTACAGAGAGGTAATAATCTCCTTTTTTCTGGATGCAATCCCTTTACTTATGAAATGAACCAAGTAAAAGACTTTTCTGACCACTGCTGCTACATGATGGTCGAATGTGAGATTGCTGTCAACCTGTGTACCCAGGACTCTCACCATAGGCTGTGTGCTTAGGGGCATGCCATTGATGTGATAATAAGTAGGGGCCGTGTTTTTGCTGAATGGTATTATAATACATTTTTTCACATTTAACTTAAGGTCGTGACTTTGGCACCAGTCATTTGTTGCTGTGAGACTCTCTTGTAGTATATTAACATCATTTGGGGAGTTAGTGACAGCACCCAACTTACAGTCGCCCACAAACTTTTCAGCCACAGGCCTTTTGTCTTTGCCTGGACCTCTGAGAAGTAGATGCCAAACAGTAGGGACAGATCCCTGGGGAACACCACTAGTGACAGGTCTGCTGTAGGAGGTGGTGGCACCTATTTTGACATTATGGGTCCTATCTGTGAGCTCATTGGCCACCCACCTGAGCCCAAGTGGGGAATTGTGTCAAAGGCTTTGGCCAAGTCAAGTTAAGCTGTGTATACTGACTTTCCCCTCATCCAGTGCCTTGGTGACAGTCTCAGAAAAGTCAACCATGTTCAACAGGCAATATCTGTCTTGATGAATCCGAACTGGGTAGAATCAAGTGCTTGGAGATTGCCTATGTCCTTGTTTATGAGGTCCATAATAATATGCTCCATGGTCTTACAGATCAGATTTGTCAAGCTAATGGGGCAATAGTTTCCAGAGTCAGTAGTGGCACCACCATTGTGCAAAGGGACAACAATGGCAGTTCCCCTGCTGAAATGAAGCCTGTACTTAGGCTATGGTTGAATAGGGTGCTCAATGGCAAGGCTTGTTCTTGCTGGAGATGGTGCAGAATACAGCCTGGTATACTTTCAGGTTCCATGGAAGCTGTGTTCTTTGCCTTGGATAGGGCCTTTAACACTTGATCTATGGAGATGTGAGGTGCGGAAAAAGTATCAGGGATGTTGAATGGGCCTTTGGGGGGAGACAGGGTGGTGAAGTTTGTGCCGAACCCATCTGCAAGCAGGTTGGCTAAGTCAACAGGATCAGTGTAAGTGGTATCGTTATGAACTAATTTGGAACAAACCTGGGCTTTGCCATGGAGGTTGCTGATGTAACTGAAAAAGGCTTTGCGGTTAGCCTTTGTTTTGGTGGCTAGTTTCAATTCATAATTGGCTTTGGAGGTTTTCACTAGTGATCTAATTGCTTGTTAAGGCTAAGGAGGGAGGTTTTCCAATTAGGAATTTGTGCCTTTTTACTCTTAAATAACAGTTTCTTCCTTTTGTTGTAAAGCCTGTTGATAGAGGATGTCCACCAGATAGGTTTGTGTTTTTTTGAGGGTATGGCTGAGTCCATGCAGTTGTACAGGTGCTTGTATACTGCACTGGCGTACTGTTCACCATATTTGTCTGCATCCTCTGAGGGGGTGGTGGTGTGAAGCTACTGACACCCTCTCTTAGAAGGTTGTAGTCAGCTTTTAAGAAGTTTTTTAGCCTGGTTACGGCTGGGGGGAGGGTTGGATGGGATAGATACTTTGAATGAGACAGACCGATGGTCTGATCTCACCAGGGAAGAACTTACTATGGGGGTGGTGCAGTGGTCACCCATATTGGTGAGAACCAAGTCTGGAATCTCCCCTTGTGGGGGATGAGACAAGGTGGTCTAGTGTGTTAAAACTGATGAAGTCAAGGAATCGTTGGGTGAATGCATTAGAGCAGGAATAGTTCGCCCAATCTATGGTGGGGTAGTTGAAGTCACCAAAGATCAGAGTGTTAGGGGGTACCTTGATGGAGTCAAGTAAGTCCAGGTAGGAGGAGTGGGTGCCTGAGTCATAGAGAGGGGTTTATAGCTAGCTATAACTTGGATGGGTGTCTTGCCAATTGTCAGTTGCACCTGGAGTACTTCTAGTGCATCATGCTGGCAAACCAATCTGGAGGTGTGCTTGTCTTTAATGAAAATAGAAATTCTACCACCCTTAGTCTTCCTGATCTCATTTTATGGTCGGAATGTGTAGAATAAGGTATAGACTGGTCATGCAGGGATGCTCTTCACAGCCTTGAATCAAGTTTCTGTGACTGCACAGATGTCGGCATCTTCCAGTGCGAGGAGAGCCTCTAGTGAGTGCATTTTCAGGTTAAAGTTCCTAGCATTAAGCAGGATGACCTTCAATTTGCTTTTGACAGATCTTTTATGTGGAAAATTTGTCTTTGGGACATTGCCTAAAAAAGGCACAATGGGGGAGGCAAGAGCCTTGGCCAGAACCCTGAATCCCAGGGGTGACAAGTGGAGGCCATCTCTGGCAAAGCAGCATGGCCTGTCAACCATGTCATCTCAGGCAGACAGATACTGCATCCCCTTGGAATGACACCAGAAACTAAGCCAATTGTTGAAGTCAATTATTTTTTGTTGGTAATGTGGTATCATTCTTGGTGAAGGTAGGATGCTGCTTAGGGCTAGGGTCATACATGCCTGGGACACATACTCTGAGAGCTCAATCATGTCTCTCTTCATATAGTCCAAGGAGGTATGTCTCAAGTCATTCACACCAGCATGAACAATGACAGAGTCATACTTGTACCTGTTGTTTAGAGACTTAAGTGTGTGCGTGATGTGGTGGATTCTGGCACCTGACAGACAGCTTACTATGATCTTCTCCTTGTCGAGCCTGGTGAAGGGGACATTGGTGTGTGTTACAATTGGTTCGCCAATGACTAATATGTTTGGTTTGTTTATAATAAAAATAAACAACAACACGACTCGGAATGGTACAATAAAAAACAAGTAAATGAAAATAAATAAAAAGTACCGAGCCTGCAAGACTTAAACTAAACCAACTTTTAATACACAAGAGAACACTGTCACATTGTTCCAATAGGGGATGCAAAGTATTCTCTATAAAAATCGACAAAGGTTCCGTACACCACCCTCTACCTGAAATTATGGGGTGCATAGGTGGTAAAACCAAATTCTTGCAGAGTTTTGGTAGACCATATATAGTAGGAACAAGGGGTTGCTCAACATTAAAATACTTAAAAAGATTCTCATCTATGAGACCAGTCATAAGTAAATCAGAAATTAAGAAAGAAACTTTTTCCATTATACCATTTACAATCAGCTTAGAGACATTCTGATAAGTATTAGCATCATATAACCTTTTCTGAAGGCACACCCTCTGAAGCACTAGTATAGTCTTTGTTTTAATTAGGGGCTGGTCTTTTATTGGTTGGATTGTTTCTTTGTAATCCTGTTTAATTTCTTTTTTGCTATGTTGAGAATATCTGATGAAGCGGTGTGGTAACCATGAAAGCGCTTACTTTGTTTTATCTTGTTCTCTTGTGTATTAAAAGTTGGTTTCGTTTAAGCCTTGCAGGCTCACTACTTTTTTATTTATTTTCATGTTTGGTTTATTTTTGTGCCTTATGGGTTGTGTGAGGTTATTGTTATGCCTTATGGGCTGTGTTTGTGAGACACTGGTGTGTCAGCACTGTCTGTGATGTGTTTGGTGTTATGTGTGGAATGTTTGTGAGTGTGTTTTGCAGGTCTCGGCTGTTTTAAGTTTTTATTGAGGACCTCTGCATAGGTGGGTGTGTGTTGTGCTTGGCTACGTGATGTGGGTGGTGTGTCAGGAGTACTGACTGTGGTGCGAGAGAGCATGAGTACCAGGATGTTCTTCGTGTTTCACTGTTGCAGTCATTACATTTGGTTTATCTGCTTGCAGGTAACCCTCAGTCGGCCTGATTAACAAAGTCTTGGGTCCTGCGTCGGTTGCTGTCACTTCTTCCATAACATCAGGTCATCAGGGGTATAAAACATGCAGCTGACGCCATTACATCAGTCTTTCTTGCCGTGCGGTGCCTGAAGCAGAAGCAGTTCGCAAGTGCCTGTCGGCCGACTCCTGAAATTTTTGTTTTCGAGTTTCAGAACCAAAGTCTTCAACTAAAGCTAAATACCCCGTTGGGGAAACTTTTTCTTGCTCCTTACCGATGTCAGTAAAAGTTAATAATTGCATTACTTGTGGAAAGCAAATACCTCAAAATGATTTTAATTTGTACTGTATTCCTTGCCTAGGCCCTGACCACGATGTACCTTGCTGTCGGTTTTGTGCTTCATTTAATCAGCGCACTATCCGTCATCGGTATATTTTCGCCTCTAAATATTTTGGTTCTCGGTTTAATTATCCAGAAATGTCATCGGTTAGCCATTCCACTACCGGGATTCCAAAAAAATGCAAAGATAAACAGGCCACCGAGGTCCAAAACTGCTGACAACACTTCTCCTAAGCCAGCCGCCGGTTCGCCGGTGCTCAGTGAGGTGCTTTCGCAGCCCCTGATACCTGCTACTTCTGATTCGCAGGCCTCTACTGAGACCCATTCAGAGTCCGGTATACTGCGAGATGCTTCAACTATAGAACCCATGGATGTCTCTACCTTGGATGGGTCCAGAGCCGCTGTGTAGGTACTGGCTTCTGAGGGTGTATTCAGGCCTACGGACTTGCATATTAAACTGACGCCTCCTTCTTTACTTAGGCCTAAATCTCGATCCGTGTCTAAAAAAATGACGCCCAGGCCACATGCCCCGTCTAAGAGGCCTAGGACTGAAGTTGATTATGAATCTTCTGATCAGGATTCTGTTTTTTCTGACTCTTCTGATGATCTGGATTTGCCCTTACCTACTAATGAGGATTCTGATGCAGAGGACTCTATTCCCCCTGTTTACCCTCCTGAGGATTTTTCTTTTGGGGAAACCTTACATACTCTAAGGGAGCATTTCCACTGGGAAAGCCAGGATTTTTCTGATTCAAAAAACTGGCTTAGGGATTTCCTTCTCCTACCTCAGCATAGGCCTTTAGCTATTCCTCCTCTACTAGACATTGTTGAGGATGCTTTCTCGGAATCTAGTTTGGCCCCTGATTCCCTGCCTCCTGCTCCCAGAAAACCTGACAGATACTATAGGGTCCCTGAGTCCCACAAGTTCCTTTTCAAAAATCCTATTGTAGATCGAGAGACTATTTCACAGGGGCCCAAGGGCATTAAGGCTTCTACTGTTAAAATCCTACTCCTTCTGATAGAGACTCCAGGGCGCTGGATAGATGGGGTAAGAAGGTTTACACTTCTTCAACCTTGGCCAATAGGACTTTAAACTGCCAGTTTCATATGTTAAAATATCAGCAACATGTTATTGGACTGCTTAAACAGAAAATTATGTTGATTCCTGACTGTGTGGAAAATAAAGAATTACAGGATTTAATGCATTCTGCCGAACAAGTTGGAAAACATACTTTGCAATGTGGTTTTGATTCATTAGAGGCCTCTTGCAGGGTTGGTGTTACTAGGTCTGTGCTCAGAAGGCATGCTTGGCTTAAGGAGCAATCTTTGCCTGATCATGTTAAAACTAAATTGTTGGATGCTCCTTTAAATCAGGACTGCCTGTTTAGCAATAAGGCTGAGGAAGTTCTTAAAAAGATGGAAGATAAAGCTAAATCTATGCAAACTGTTAAAGATTTTTTACAAGTTCAGCCTCCTAGATTTAGTAGGCACTGGCCCTCTAAGAATTGGTCCTTTCCAGCCCCTTCCAGGTCTTCTCAAGCCAAACCCAGACACAGCAAAAACCACAGGTTTCTGTCCCAGAGGACTCACAGAACTAAGCAATAGGGGGGCCTCCACTTCCAAGTCTGGGAATAATAAGACTCTCCCTATGGTAAACTGTCTCAATGACCTCCTTTTAAAATTTCCAAGCACTTATCAACTGACTCTCCATGTGGGGGGAAGGATTGCGCTTCATGCAAAGAATTGGGAACTCATTACCCAGGACAAATGGGTTTTAAATATAGTGTCCGAGGGATACAGATTTCACTTCCACACATTACCAACACCAAGTGGGTGGCCGTACCTACCACCAAATCAGTGGGCAGAGGCCCAAAAACAAGTACTTTCTCACTTAAGCATGGGGGCTATTCAACTGGTACCAGAAGAGGAAAAGGGACAAGGTTTCTGCTATAGACTTTTCCTGGTACCCAGAAAAGACAATTCATGGTGTCTTATCCTGGACCTGTCTGCTCTAAACACCTTTTTGGAGATTCCAAAATTCAAGATGCTGACTTTTCACCAATTACTTCCTATGCTAGGCAAAGATGCCTGGTTGGCAACACTAGATTTAAAAGAAGCATACCTGCACATCCCAATCAGGGAATCTTGCAGAAGTTACCTACGCTTCAAAGCAGGCTACACGCACTATCAGTTCTCTGCACTGCCCTTTGGTTTATCTACTGCGTCCAGGGTATTCACAAAGTACCTAGCTCCAGTTATTGCATTTTGCAGGCAAAGAAATATTCAAATATACCCATGCCTGGACGATTGTCTAATTCAGGCAGAAAACCAGGACATACTTTTGAATCATCTGGCCTTTGTAAAAAAGGGTTCTAAATTGTCTGGGGTACACCATAAACAAAAAGAAATCACACCTGGTACCCTGTCAACAAATTTATTCCTGGGAGCAAGCTTGAATACAACTTCTCAGATGGCTTATCTCACGCCAGAAAAGCAAATTCATTTGACAACCTACTTCAAACAAGTGGCCACAAAAACCCTGCTATCTGCAAGACAAATACAGCAAGCCTTGGGGCTCATGGCCTATTGCATTCCTCTAATTCCATATGTAAGACTGCATATGAGGAAACTACAGTGGTATCTAAAAAGCCTATGGTGTCAATATTCTTAAGACCTAGAAACAATGATTCCTATCATACCTTGCCTACACCTAGAGTTCCTTTGGTGGGCAGAGGCCTGCCACCAAAATAAGGGACTACCTTTCACACCACCCCCTGCTGCCCAAACCCTAATAACAGATGCATCAGACTATGCATGGGAGGCTCACCTGGCAGGGAAGTGCATTCAGGGCAAATGGAACCCAAGTCAAATGCACCTGCATATCAATCAAAAAGAAATGTTAGCTGTACAGAATGCTCTGACAGCCTTCAAGGACCACATTCTTCCAGGACAACTAATGGTAAAGACGGACAACACCACTGTTATGTGGTACATAAACAAGCAGGGGGTACACATTCTTACCCCCTCTGCAGACTAGCCATGGCATTGTGGAACACAGCCTTGAGCTACCAAGTGCACCTATAAGCTCAATTCCTGCCAGGAAAATTAAATACACTGGCAGACGGACTAAGCAGAAACCTCATTGACCCACACGAGTGGAAACTGGAACCAAGGATTTTCAACATGTTGACAAGCAAATGGGGGAGCCCAGATATAGACCTGTTTGCCTCTCCCCAAAACTACCAATTGGACAAAGTTTACACAAGGACTCCCCACAAGCAAGCCTGAAAAGTTGATGCTCTGTCCTTCAGCTGGAAAAACCTATCAGTATATGCCTTCCCCCCTCTGCCTCTGCTCTCCAAAGTACTATCAAATCAAACAGGACAAACCAAGGATGATTTTGATTGCTCCAGACTGGCCGTGCCAACACTGGTACCCCCTCCTATGCAGTGTGTCATAATTATCTCCATGGCACCTGCCTCAGACTCCTTCCCTGCTGTCTCAGCAGGAGACCCAGATTCTGCACCCTCAGCTTCCAACACTGAACCTTGCAGCCTAGCTAATTACTTAATCTCTCTTTTACCATCCCTCAGCAAACCTGTGATGGATATAATTTTAGAGGCAAGGAGGCCTAGTACTAGAAAATCTTATGCTGAAAAATGGAAAAGATTCTGTGCCTGGAACCAATCTCAAGGATGAGCACAGCAGCACCCAATTTACCTCAGATTTTACAATACTTAAATGAGATGCTTCACAAGGGCCTGTCTTTTTCCTCCATTAAAATCCATGGCTCAGCCATTTCAGCTCATTATAACACAGAGCCTCCCCTCTTCTCTCATCCACTGCTCGAGCAGTTCCTCAGAGGGGCCAAAAATTTGTGACCACCCAGGAGAGCTCCAACCCCAAGCCTGGGACCTTAACCTTGTCTTGGAGAAACTCACTCTACCTCATTTCGAGCCAGCTGCTACTGCAGACTTAAATTTTCTTTCTTGGAAAACAGCTTTCCTTTTACCAATCACTTCAGCTAGAAGTGTATCTGTATTACAGGCCTTTATAGCAGTGGAGCCTTTCATCATCTTTCATACGGACAGGGTGTCCCTCAGAACCAATCCATCCTTCATGTCCAAGGTGGTATCCAATGTGGCTCTTAATCAGTCCATTCATTTGCCAACCTTCTTTCCTAATCCACAGAATAAAGGGGAATGGATACTGCATTCCTTAGATGTGCACAGACAACTTAGATTCTACTTGGACAGGACTAAACCTCAAAGGAAATCTGAACAACTGCTGGTGGCATTTGCTGCAGGGGCAGAGGGGAAGGCTATTTCAAAGCAAACCATTCCTAAATGGATAAGCCATTGCATTCATTTCTGCTATAAGCACCATGGAAAACCTATCCACCAGGGGATCCGACCTCACTCCACCAGGGCTGCATATACCTCTACAGCCATTCTCAGAGGCGTCCCTACCAGGGACATCCTAGAAGCTGCTACCTGGAGTTCTGTACATACTTTCACCAAGCATTATCATTTGCCAATTTTCTCTAAATCCAGAGCTGGCTTTGCCACTGCAGTCTTGCAGGGCCTTATAGCTGGCCCTAATGCTACCTAAATTCCTCCTCCCAACCATAGCTTTGGGAATCTACCCAAATGTAATGACTGCAACAGTGAAACACAAAGAACATAGTGCAGTTGTTTGCACTTACCATAAATGTAGATGTTTGAGTGTATTCACTGTTGCAGTCCTGGTTACCCTCCCTCCAGCCCCCTAACTTCTTTTGGCTAGACCTCTACTTTCCTTTACTATGCTTAAAAGCCTTTTTGGTGTATTTGCTTTTTTGTTGGAGGTATATCTTTGTGCTTTTATGTTTAATTGCTCCCCATTAAGGGGGCACCTGACATTTGGGGCAAGAAAAACTGATGTAATGGCGTTGGCTGCATGTTTTATACCCCTGATGACCTGACGTCATAGAATAAGTGATAGCAACTGATGCAGGACCCAAGACTTTGTTAATCAGGCCAACTGAGGGCTACCTGCAAGCAGATAACTCAAATGCAATGACTGCAACAGTGAATACACTCGAACATCTACATTTATGGTAAGTGTACACAACTGTACTTTACTGATATAGATGCATTTCTCACAAGTAGAAGTGTTATGTGCTACGAGAAGAGGGCTGTCAGTAAACATGAGGCAGTTGCTACACTGTCTCAGTATGCCCATGTTAACCAGGCTGGCAGGAGAAACTGATGGGAATTGTCCAGACATAGTTTTCTGAAACTTGGATGGACTTATGGAGAGAGGGTTTTAATAAGGGTTTGTCTATAAGAGTGTAGACCACAAAAACCTTCTTAAATGTAAAATAACTGGCCTGAAGCCCAAGTGCTAAAACCAAAACTAAGATGATTAGAATAACAGACAAATTTAATCAGGCTACTAACAAACAGCAATACATAAAGCAGAATAAAATCACTTCAACACTTAAGAGCAAGCAGCAAGGCAAATAAGGTAATAAAGTAGGAAGAACTCAATTACAGTAAAAGCAGCTGAAAAAAGTGTAATTTTTTTTCCAGTAGAGAGGGAAAAAACAGAAGATAATTGAAGATTAAGAAGGGGCTTGGCCTTCCCAAATGCTATCTATGCACACAGTCGAATGAGCTGATGATATGGGTCTATGAGGAGTGTCCAAAATCAAAGAAGCAAGGGGGTAGTCCTTCCAAATGATCACACTGTACTCAGTACAGTAAACAAATGAGATGGGATTGGGAGGAGTTTCCAAAATCAAATTTACAGCAGGGGTGGGCAGTTCCAAAGCCACCAAGAATACAACAACACTTGGGCGGGAAGGTAGGGAAAAACAAAATGTAACTCCTTATACCAGTAGTATAAGGGAAAACTGAAGAGCCACAGGGGATCAGATAACACAAAAAGCTGTGCTCACACATAGGATAGGCTGGCTTCAACAGAAAGTAAACCAACCCCTACTATGAAACCAGCTGAACAGACAATGAGCCAGACAGTGACCAGAAATATCAAGCCAATAAATAAATGCAGTACAGTTTTGTTAGTTATCAGTAAAACAGAAAAACAAAATGCAGACACAGAGAAATGCAATCTCAAGCAAATAAATAAATTCAGCACAGTTTTGTTAACTATCACTGAAACGGATTAAGTACAAAAAATATACTTATAGAAGCTTTCTGCATCCAGCTGGCTTTTGAATCAGTCACAGCCAGGCTGCAAGAAGCAGCTAAGGGACACAGCAGACCTACAGGGCAAAATCAGGGACAGTATAGAGGCACTGGAGGGATTACAATGTCTTGCATTTTATGATTTTGTTTTTGATGGCTTCATTGCTTAATTTAAGTGTAAGATGACTTCCCTGCTTAGCTTAACTCTAAGATGAGTTCTCTGCTTAGTGTAGCAGAAGCATATTGGTGTCAAGTGGGAATGGAAATCAATCCAGAAGTAGACAACAACCAGGCAGCAACTGAATGAATGAAGAAATGTGGAAAAGGCATAAATATATTTGCAAGTACAGAAAACTCCTGGAACAACCTCATGTCGATCAGGATCTGATGCAGGAATGGTTAATGAGAGGTAAATTTAAACCAAAATATGAAAGGTTAATATTAGCGGACCAGGACTATGTACACATTGGTTTACAAAGTCCATTGAACATGTTGGAGAAACAGACAAATGCAGGTTCTGAAAAACAGAATTGGAAACAATCACACATCTTGTTGCTGGGTGTGTTGTGCTTTCTTACTGCATTAAAACTGTGTTACGCCCATCAACTGTTTCCTATCTTCTGGAGTTCCATTAAGGTGTGGATAACTGTTTTCTAAGCTGCATTTGCACCTTTTTCTTCTTCATTGTGGTTATTATGTGCTACACCAATGACAGATGGCCTCTATACTGAAAGGCATAAAAATGTGGCACGACTGTTGCATTGAGGATTATTCAAACATTATAATATTGAAGTAGCTGAGAAGCATTGGAAACTTGAGCCATAAAGCATTATAGAGAATTATGAAGTTTATATTACATGGGATCACCCATTACCAGCAGTTCAAAAAACAGATGCGAAAAAAACCGATATAGTTGTCCATGAAAAGAAGACAAACATAGTATTGATCATTGAAATTGCCACACCCACTGACTACAGTGAAATTGCCACACCCACTGACTACAGTATCTCATGTACAGAGACACAAAGTCATAAAATACCAGGATCTGCAGACAGAAATGAAGGCAGTGTGGAAGAAGGATACCAGATGGTTTCAATATTAGTAGGAGTAATAGGGCTCATAAAAAAGAAGTCATTACTGGTCACTTTGCATATATTGCGAAGAGCACTTCTGCATAACATCAGGGATTGAAACAATACTAATTTTAAGAACTTTAATCATACTTTGACTTAGGAATGGGGTCCATTCCTGTCATGGTATTAGAAACCCAAAAGACTTGGAGAAATTAAACTGAGAAAGAGCAGAACTAAAGGGCAAAATCAGGGGCAGTAAAAAGGTATGGGGGTTACAGTGCATTGCATTTTATGATTTTGTTTTTTCATTAATTTCCTCACAATGAGACGTGAAGTATATTCACTCAGCAAAGTTTCTGGTGTGTGTGTGCATGCAAACATTAAATACTTGCATAACTTATATTTTGGATGGAAAATACTTCTACCAGGAACAATTACATGTGTTATGATAAGTTTTCTATATTAGGCAGAGGAATTATTTTACAGCAAAAAGTATTTAGTAATACAATAATAAACAAATACAAAACCATTCAGCAGATAGCTCCTTCTCTAAGCCGAATAACTGTGGAATAGACTCCTTCTCCACGGCAAGCAGAGTACCTCTTTACCCTGTTTTAAGCCCAGCCTGGATAACTGGGTGGGAAACATAATATGCACCTGCCTGACAAGGTGCCTTATTTGTTTGTTTAAGCAGAGGAGCGAATGCGTCCAATTCAGAAACCGTTCCTTCCTGCTTTTGGACAGCAATTTCTCTCTCTTCTTGTATAACCTGTTAATGGTGGATGTCCACTAGGCAGGCTTGTTCCTTCTTGAGGATCTTGTTTTGATCCTATCAGGTACGGCTGAGTCAATACATTTGTAGATGCTTATACAAGGCATTGGTGTAAATCCCCAGTATAGGTGTCCATGCCATCAGTGAGGGCAGGGGCTATGAAGCTATTAATGCCGTTATGTATTAGGTTGTAATTGGCTTTGGAGAAGTTTTTTGTCTAGTTGCTGCTAATGGAGGGGGGGGGGTCAGATGTTATTGCTACTTCTAATGAGACTGATTTATGATCAGACCTCACTAGGGGGGTTGTACACATGGGGTGGTGCAACGATCACCCATGTTAGTAAGCACCAGATCCAGAATGTTTGGACCCCTTGTGGGGGTGTCAACCAACTGGAACAGGGCACTGGAGCTGATGAAGTCCAAGAAGTATTGGGCAAGTGTGTCAGTACACATATAATTTACCCAATCTATGGATGGGTAGTTAGAGTCACCTAAAACCAGGATGTTTGGTTGTATCTTGAGTGATTCAAGTAGATCCAAGTATGCAGTGTGGATATCCTGGTTCATGGAGGGGGATCCTATAACTGGCAATAACTTGGAGAGGGGTCTTACTTACAGTCTGATGGACTTGGATTAGTTCAAGGGAATCATTTTGTTTAAATCACCAAAAAAAAGAGAACCACAAAGTGCCAAGGCAAGACCAAACAAAAAACAGGCACCTGGAAGGAACACGGACCAAAAATACCATTGATACATTTTATTCAGACACAGAGGCTTCACACACATAAACGCTCCAAATACCATACGTTTTCATTATGAAATTACTTCAGATTAAAGCCATAAAAGTTACATTTTAAATAGCATAATCAATTAAATTCATCCTATCACAATGCATATAAAATTCAAACATTAAAATAAATACAGCAATTAACTATTTAAAGATACACTGACATAAAATCACTGACCTGCTTTGCTTAACATTAAACATGAATAAAAACATTCTTATACAACTATATTATCCAATATGATATAAATATATCCATAAATATATATATATAAAAATATATAAAAAACATATAAAATTGATGCATAAGTAATACAAAGTGCAAAATTATTTAACCAATGTATGTATACTTAATGCAGATATCGTTAAGGGGAATAGAGTTAGAATTAGAGTTTTGCTGCTCTCAATTTCAGCACTGGAGCAATGGAAATAGACTTGGATTAGTTCAAGGGAATAATTTTGTTTAACCAATCTAGAGTTTCATTTATCTTTGATGAATATTGATATTCCACTTCCTTTAGTTCTCGCACTTTCCATTTGTGGTTTGAATGTGTGGAAGGCATTATAACCCAGTATAGCTGGGGTGCTTTCCCCAACCTTAAGCCAAGTCTCTGACTGCACAGATGTCAGCATCTTCTAAGGTGCTTCCAGTGAGTGCAGTTTTAGGTTTAGACTCGTAGCATTTAGCAGCATAACCTTGAGGTTGCTTTTTGAAGACATTTTTACACTGGGAATTTTGTTGTTGTGACATTGCCTAAAAAAGGCACTATGGGAGAGGCAAGAGCCTTGGCCAGTAACCAAAATCCCAGCAGTGACAGATGCTGGAATGACACCAGAATCTAAGCCAATTGTTGAAGTCAATCATTTTTTGTTTATATTGTGGTATCATCTTAGGTGAGGGCAGAATGCTGCTCAAGGCTAGGGATATATCTGCCTGAGGCACATATTCAGAGAGATCAGTCATGTCTCTCTTCATATAGTCCAGTGAGGTATGTCTCAAGTCATTCACACTAACATGAACTATGACAGAGTCATAACGTTTCTTGTTATGGAGAGACTTGAGTGTTTGTGTGATCTAACAAACTTGTAAAAAATAACTGCAAAAAATGATTGATAAGGGTGACTACTGGTGTAATGAAGAAAGGAATTGGAGTAAGTGGATTTTCTGTGAATCTTAGCTTTGAACACTTGGTTTCCTCTATCATTATATAAGCCTACATCCATACACTTCAAGTAGTTATGTAGCACAGTTTTAAACAAAGTTTTTTATAATATTTTTAAAATCAGGTCATCGTCAGCGTACATGTTCATTCTTGGTCAGTTTTATTCATGCTTGCTTATTTATTCATGCTTATTCATTTAGCATTTGTATTTATATTGAAATGTTTTT